>NW_013665947.1:134940-138467 GCF_000517525.1 Limulus polyphemus | reverse complement strand
AAATATCTTAAGTTTCCCGATTAATAAGCGTTATAACAATCACAGTTATAGTTTCCGAAATATATACCACACCAACTATAGCAAACCAATATTAGATGATTTTTTTTTTGGCGCGTATCGTTGGTTATATTTATATGCGTGTGGAGAGTTTCTCGAAATATATACCACACCAACTATAGCAAACCAATATTAGATACTTTTTTTGGCGCGTATCGTTGGTTATATGCGTGTGGAAAGTTTCTCGAAATATTTTGTTTACGTAACAACACTGACGTTAACACTAGCGTTTACATACACACACACACACATATATTGTTGATTCTTACACTCGAAGATCTTCTCCAACTTTAGAGAATAGGTGGGAGTTTCGCAATACATATTCAACAGTATAAGTTATGTACATTTCTAAATCTTAACTTAATTTAAACAAACATCACTATTAAAAGAAATATATAATAATTAATTCGTCGCAAGTGTTTAATAGCATCTGCTGTAGTTTCAATTAAGCTTAAGAGAAAGTGTTGTGCTGTCTGCAGCTCGACATTGCCATTTCACATTTGGACACGCTTAAACCTCCTAAAACATCTTGCCAGGTCCTCCTCAGGGAAAAATGTAAATGTTGGCAAGTTCACTTGCATCAAAAAGAATCTTATTCATTAAGGTTGAAAAATGGCCAATCTGATGGTCCACAGTCATCAGCACTGGTCTAGAATCTGTAAATGACTCAATAAGTTGCTGATGTTGTACAATGATCTGTTTAATCTTCCTTAGGCAGCTTGTGAGGAACTATAACTGATACCTTAATTGCTTATGAATTACTCTATACAAATAATACATGTTGAAAATCTGACTTAAAGAAATCTTGCCTACCCAATTACCTTACAATGAAGCAGACAGAACCTTCTGGTATTCAAATTTACTTCCATACAAATTGAGTGTATCAGCTTTATCTTTCACACAGACATGTCAACATTAGCATCATCTGCTTGTAAAGGTTTCCTACAGATTCTTCATACCCCCGTTCGCATTCTGTCTCCCCGAGGCCAGCTAAACAAGAGATGTGAACAATGTTGACCAAATAGACAAATAATTTATATCTTTTATCAATAGCATTAAATACTTCATTACAAATTTTTTACTAAACAACTTAAAATGCATATTTACACCAATCACTCTGTTAAAATGAAATATCCAACATGAATTATCCCAAAAACATAATAATGTTAAAGCTGTTGATCATCTAAAATATAAAAACAGTTAAATTGATAAATATTTAAACATGGGTTAAATAAAAAATAATTAAATAAATTTATTTTAAACTAAAAAAAGTTTACCTTGTGAAGGAAAGGATACCCGTGTTTTGTTTAGTAATTGCAAGCATTTCTCCGAAAACTGATAGAGTAATTTGTCCAAAGTATGATCTCTAGGAATTACTGGTCACTGACTGGTTGGTATAAAACTGGCAACACTGCAAATACGTATCTACAACTAGTATTTATTGGCAATCTTGAGTTGACTGTTAGTAATGTAGGAAAACGTGACAAACTGATAGTGTAACTACCTTATTTTGTTGGCGTGTTTATAGATGACTTATGATACATGAGAAGTAAATCGTTTAGCTTCACTTGAAGGAGAAAGTACTAAGCTTTCCACTAAACTTTTTGCTATATTTTCGTTGAGAACCTAAATACAAGCGCCAACTATTAATGTTTTCTTCGATTCCAGACTGTTAATTCCATGAAATCATTGTATAATTAGTCGCTTAATACTAAAGTTCAGTTAATTACAAACTTCTAGCTGTTTAAGTACTTAACTACAAATACTTTAGATTGTGTTGAAGTACAGCGACACATTTGAGACACATTCTGCTATAGTTAATTTTCAGCGAATATTTCGCTTATATTTGTTCTTATTTATCAATATATCATATGGCAGTAGCATGTCATCTGTCTCCGGAATTTTAAAAAGTTCACTTTTTTCAAGAGTTATTAAATTTTAAAGACCCAGCAGCATTCCCTAGTTCATATTAATATCTCTCAGCACAACTTTGTTTCGTATCGATCCTCCTTTGTTTACTATACGTTTTCATCTTCAACATAGAGAAGAAGAACAGTAACTTTAACACTTTTTTCACTGCTTATTTTTCTTAATATAAAACGTGGAATTTCTGTTTTCAAGATGAAGTGAGTGTGTTTGGATCTGTTCCGCAACAAAAGAATCGTAATATTCTAGCATTTGGAAGATCCGGCAATACTTCAGCTTTGGTAAAAAGTTCGGCCCTGTATAGTGTGTTATTCCATTCCTCTATAATGGCTGAATCGCTATTGAACCTGTGTAAATAGTTAAAACTTCTACTACTTCTAACAGCGCACTCAGTTTTCTGTATTTTTATTCACAAAATAATTCTTTAACAAGAATATTTTCCTATTATTGAACGCTGTAAGGTTAACATGTAGGTTTAAGAATGAATAACTTAATTTCAACGAATTATTAAATGGAGTTCCTTTTTTGTGCTAACCACATCTTGAAAATAACTACAATAACATTGATATTGTAATAGTTGAAATCTTTATTAGCCACTTGACATTTTTCGAAGTTAACATTCTGTACCTTCAGAAAATAAATATAACTTTTTATATAAAATAATTGCAATAACGATGAAATATGAGACAATAAATATGTATCCACAGTAACAAAATTTAATGAAAACTCAATACACATATATATTCAAAGACAGAAGTATTATTTCTCCTATATATGTATATATACATCATAGATATACACGTAACTGGTCAAACAGAAATGTTTTACTGAATAATCTTAAGGGAAGCATGTTGGCACTGTAAATGCATCTTTTTTCCTTTCTATGTGTTATGACTTGTATCTGTTTTTATCCTTAAGTATTTGCATTCACATTAATTAGCCATAAGCATCCTAAATCTCATAAACTGTTGAAACATGATTGGGATTATAGCCGATAATGCCGATAACAACAAAAATACTCAACTGCTAAATAACTGCAATCTAACCATTAAATGTTTTTGTTTTATGACATTATGTCAGTATATTAAATTAGTTACATTATTTTCTGGGTTAATCTTCAGTTCTGATCCATATAGATAGGTTGTGTTTGATAAAAAATTATTGATAACAATATTATAATAAATAGCGATATCATCGTTACCCCACATGAAATCGTAACACGTTTCACCAATTTAGAACAACACATGAAAACATAACACGTTTCACCAATTTAGAACAACACATGAAAACATAACACGTTTCACCATTCTAGAACAACACATGAAAACATAACACGTTTCACCATTCTAGAACAACACATGAAAACATAACACGTTTCACCATTTAGGACAACACATGAAAACATAACACGTTTCACCATTCTAGAACAACACATGAAAACATAACACGTTTCACCATTCTAGAACAACACATGAAAACATAACACGTTTCACCATTCTAGAACAACACATGAAAACATAACACGTTTCACCATTTAGGACAAC
>NW_013665947.1:125647-134756 GCF_000517525.1 Limulus polyphemus | reverse complement strand
AGGACAACACATGAAACATAACACGTTTCACCATTCTAGAACAACACATGAAACATAACACGTTTCACCATTCTAGAACAACACATGAAAACATAACACGTTTCACCATTTAGGACAACACTGCAGACTGCAAAGCGCAGATTGCAGATAATAATATATGAATTATTTTTCAGATTATTTTATTACTCATGTCTACTTTAGTCATACACTGTAATATTGAACATACACAAGAAACTAATCAATCTCTTAACTACCAGTTACTGTTGGTGCCGTCTGGCATAAAAAAATAAATCCAGTTGCTACATTTTATGTAATGTTAGACATAACGTGTGAAATAATTTCACTGGTTGATATTATACATTCATTCCCCACGATTCATTGAGTGTTAAAACGTTGTTCATTAAATAACTGCCTGAATATGGGGTCTTGGTCACTGAGGCGCTTGAAAACATAACACCATTATACCTCAGCAAACAAATCCAAAAACAAAACTTTTCTAATCACGAGCTCTGCCAAATGAATGTTTATATGTCTCCCGCGTAACATTCAGTCTGAATATTCGTGCTTCCTGCCAAAGTTCGCTGTAGGTAACTCAAAGCCACTTAAATAATCAAGTCTTTATAATCGTAAAAACTTGTAAACAATGAAAAATTCAAACGACTTCTGTTAAGTGAAACGTTACTTTCAATATAATGACTACACACTTTCTTAAATGTAATGCCTTTTAGTAACTGATAATTAACTAGTAGTAGTAGTAGTAACATGTTTTACTCATACTTACTCATAAAAAAAGAATGACTTTATTTTATTGTTTATTTTGAGTGATAGGAACTTCAAATTCACGATATATACGAATAAGTGTTCAAAAATATGTAAATTAACATCTACTGCTTACTTTACGGTTCAAAATAATCAAGATTAAAAGAGTCACAGAATGAGAAACGTGCATAGCCACGAATAAAATTAAGGTTCTTCGCTGAAATTCATATTAATGTAATTCGCCTGTTGGCAGTCTACAAATATGTATTTCAAATATTATTGATTTAATTTTAAGCCCTGTATATACAACACCTGGAGAGTTCTACTTATGTTCGAGACAACCAATCGGTCATGGATGTGAATAAAAAAAAGACCTATTTGCAAGGTGTTTTTGCACCCAACTGAAAAAATTATACATGAAATAAACGCATATTTATAAAATTACATTGTATATAGTAAGGTTGATTATAATAATCTATCAGTTTTAACCTTAAAAGTTATTTTTACAAACATTTATATTACTCCATATTAATTTTTGTCTACCCCTTGAAGACAGAGTTTCGAACTGCATGCTAGCTTTACCTTTTCTTGCAAAGTTGTCTCCAAATAAGTATAGCAGATAAATAATGCCCTCTGAACGTCTCGAGATGAAACTACACATTGATTGTTATTATCAACTAAATAATTCGAGATGAAACTATACATTGATTGTTATTATCAACTAAATAATTCGAAATGAAACTACACATTGACTGTTATTATCAACTAAACGTCTTGAGGTGAAACTACACATTGACTGTTATTATCAACTAAACGTCTTGAGGTGAAACTACACATTGACTGTTATTATCAACTAAACGTCTTGAGGTGAAACTACACATTGCTATTATCAACTAAACGACTCGAGATGAAACTACACATTGCCTGTTGTTATCAACTAAACGTCTCGAGGCGAAACTACACATTGCCTGTTGTTATCAACTAAACGTCTTGAGATGAAACTACACATTGCCTGTTGTTATGAACTAAACGTCTCGAGGTGAAACTACACATTGCCTGTTGTTATGAACTAAACGTGTTGAGGTGAAACTACACATTGCCTGTTGTTATCAACTAAACGTCTTGAGATGAAACTATACATTGCCTGTTGTTATCAACTAAACGTCTCGAGGTGAAACTACACATTGCTATTATCAACTAAACGACTCGAGATGAAACTACACATTGCCTGTTGTTATCAACTAAACGTCTCGAGGCGAAACTACACATTGCCTGTTGTTATCAACTAAACATCTTGAGATGAAACTACACATTGCCTGTTGTTATCAACTAAACGTCTCGAGGTGAAACTACACATTGCCTGTTGTTATCAACTAAACGTCTCGAGGTGAAACTACACATTGCCTGTTGTTATCAACTAAACGTCTCGAGGTGAAACTACACATTGCCTGTTGTTATCAACTAAACGTGTTGAGGTGAAACTACACATTGCCTGTTGTTATCAACAATCCTCAACGCTATTCATTTTACTCTCATAGACATTAAGCATTTAGAAAGCTTTTTAATTTTTTGTAAAACAAACTAAATTATCGAGTGTTGATCTTAAGGATTTGACTCGTTTTTGTTGTTGTTGTTGTTATTCATACTTATTGATTTGTTTTCTTTTAACGAATTGCAAGTCTTCACTACTTACAACAAACAATTATCTGTAAATAAACATTTTGTTCGGAGATTGTAAAATTTTCCCAGAAAGAACTGTTTTGTGTTTCTATTAAAATAGTTCATATATTATATATCATTAGCAATCTTGTGTCTTCAATGAAACATTCAAGAATTTTACTTTTACGACAGAATAGACATATTGAAATATGTATATTCACAATACTTTAGATAACTGCATTTTCAGTTATTACAAGCGTACTAGTCCTGTCACTTTAACCCTACTCTCCTAATGTGTTTAATACGTTATGCTTATTCTCGTAATTACAATTTCTTATGTTCATATTTGTATTGTATTGTATCTAACAAATGTTATAACTGTCTTTTGGTTCTTATGAATAATAAGGATTGACATGCTCCCCACAAATTCGGCATAAACAACATAAAACAGTATAAAAAAATAATAACGTAGCTGTTTCAGAAATGCTTTAGAACATATCAGTTATAACATGGTCTATACTTTTTTATGAAAACAAAACGATTTTCTAAGTCATTCTGAAATTTTCAAGAGTTTTATCAGAACTATACATGTATAGGGATGATGTACGCGTGTATCTGAGTATAACTTACAAATGAAGTTCTTAAATCTTTGAGCAAGAATATTTGATAAAAAGTAAAAACTGAAATCTAGTTTAAAGTGCTTTTTTTAATTTACATTTCTATCTAATTTAAATTTTTTCCTTAAATTTCTGTGTGTCCATTTTGACATTAACTACAGTTGTTCTTTTAAATTGCTTTAAAAACAATAGCGAAACTTGCAGGACAGTAAACTTGGATGTAAACCACATCATTGTGCGCACGATTGTTTGCGTTAACAGATCTTGGCTCTACGCCCAACATAACGCAACGCGGCCAAATCTAATTTTCAAACCTTAGAGGCAACCTTGAAGCTCCTCGTGTCCAACCGTACAAAAATTACAATGGGGAATTAATCAACAATTCAACACCTTATAATAGTAGTAAATGTTATTTTGAAAAAACGTTTTTCAATTTATCTTTATTTTCGGAAATGTTTAAAGTGGGATTGATTATAAAACGTACACGAGCAATGTCAATCGCTAATGTATATATCAAGATATACGAGTATATATAAACTAAAATAGAATCGTTCCCTTTCTACCTTCCGCATTTACTTTTAATCGAAAAAAAAAAAAGCTTTATATGAGGTTGGATGGTAAAATCGTATTATGTGGGAAATTTGTTAATTAATAATATGCATTCTGTATTCTGGTTAAATAATCGTGCAAGGTGAAGTAAATGCTTACTTTTTTTGGCATTTTTATTTTTCCAGCTTAAGCTGTTTCTGTATATAAAGCCATGATTTTACTAAGACCATAAAATGACTTACTTTTGTTCACCATTTTTACTTCTTCGACACATTTTAACTTTCATAACTTCACTGAAACTTTGAAACGACCACTATTCTTAACAAGTCGATTATATCAGTTTTCTTACACCGACCGTAAATGTTCTAAACTGACTTATAACACAGCGTCTTATGATTGCATAGTTGTACAATCATTTAATTTAATTTATTAATGTAGACTATGAGCCCCCCCACTTCTGTTCTTCTCGTGAATTACTTGACCAGACCACTCAAGCTGTAGCAGCTATCAATACACTGACAAATGACAATTTGGTTATTCTTGAATCTATCTAGCTTTTGTAGATATCAGCAGTCAGAGCTGGTATCTAAAAGACCCTTTTCTGGCGTCTTCTCCATATTGGGAGATTTAGCCGTTCGTCGGGGGACACATCGACAGCCAGGACTCGACAGTCGATCGTACCCCATTTCACACATCTTAATACAACCTTTCATTGGCCAGTAACAAAATAAACAAGGCAACAAAGTAGACAGAACTCCTAAAGTTAACCATCTCAAAGATCTACACTGAGGGCGACAAGAACACGGATCATCTGCGCAAGACACACTGTTGTCTTGTTCATAATCTTTCGCGCAGTGGTAAAACAAACCTTTCACACAACATATGCACGAACAACAATCAACTACAACGTCGGCGGAACACAGGTACTTTTCTTTGCAGATCCACCGTGATGGAAGTGGCCGAGGTTTCTGGCAAGACTCGCACTTACATTTGTGACATTCGTTACAGATTATGGACTCCCCGTGACTGTTTTCCGAGCTGACAGAAGTATCATATGGTACATTTGTGACTTTCCCAACCTTGCACGTGATGACAGGCGGTTGCTTCGTCACAGGTATTTGGGCTCCGAGAAGTTTTAGGCCCTGTGGTGAATATTGTGACTGACCTATGTTGTCATTGCCTGTTTGAGCTCGAGATGGATCTTTGTCTTGAGAAAACTCAGAAAAATGAGCTGGTATTTTGTGACAGTCCTTTTCAGCCCACACTGGCGAGTCTGTGTACACATTTTCTTTTCGATCATCCCCGGGCCTTGGGTGTCTTAAAGTAACGGTGTCACTCTGAACAAATGCCGGTCGCGGTTGCTGAACGCCTGCTGAAAGGAGGAACCCCGGCTGAAACACGAGATTTGCAAACGGTGGAATCCCGCCATTTTGAGCCATGTACCAGAAATCAGCTATGGATTCATCTGGTATCAGTACAGGTGCCAGTAGCTTTTGAAATTGTTTTTAGGGTTACATACGATATAATTTTAAAACGCCATGAAGGTAGTGGCTGAATATTGTAAAAACACGAGAATTTTTAGAATAACAATTTGAGGTCAGTCCCATAAATACAGTAACTACCAGTAAATCTTACTAATTTGGCAACAGGCCAAGCGAGTAAAGTGTGATTAACCTAGTTTTAGGATGAACTTTCATTAAACATACTGAATCTATTTTAAAATAAACATTTATATTCATAATTATATACATACAAAAATATGATTTCGACGTTTAATAACGTACAAAATAATAATAGATTAATTCTACAACGACATCTTTCGCACCGTCGCTTTACAGACACTATTGACTACTGAGTGTAGATTCTAGTTCACTGAGCCCTAACGAACACGCACTTCGAATCGACCAACAGCACGCCTTCTAGATACTACCGTTTTTATGAATGGTCCAGTCCCACACAGTAATGAATGAATCCTTCAGTTATCGTAGTACAACGGTGCTGACACTGTAAATAAGCGAAGCAATACGTTTAGCTTTACGACACGAGTTACTTTTACAAAAGGTGAATTATTCAAATACCTATCAACCCTTTTGTTTTGGTTTTAATACAATTCCACCCAAGTCAAACATAAAACCACATCAATGACTTTCCAAATACGGTTATAGTCGTGTAACTTAACACTAAATCCTGGCCTCTCTGTTACGTCAACTTCCGGAAAAGTCCACAGCAGTATAAGGGAAAGAAAGGTACGTGTTTCAAGGATGCGCAATAACTCATTGAAATAGTTGTAACAGTAAACAAACTATTTTCGAGAAAAATGTAAAATAAAAATATTACTAGTAACTCACAGCTGAGTATCGAATGTATATCGCTGTTACTTCAGAAAATGAATAATCAAATTGTGGTAAACATATATAACGTTATAAGCACATTATTCATTGGAATATTATTGTATCAGAATTTAACGTTTGTCGCTTATCATGTCCTTTGTTATGTCACATCTCTTTAACGTGTTAATGGTATAATAACTCTTAAAACCTTTACCCTACTTTCACGTTTATTATAGGAATCAGTTTAAGGAATGAACCTTTGTATTCATTTATGATAGCGACTTAGCACACGTAAGAAGTGTATTCTGAGTTTGACTTGTGTAAAGTATTCTGTACAGCAGTGGTTCTCAACCTGGGGGGGGCGCACCCCCTTGGAGGTGCGCCAAACATGACAGGGGTCCACCACGTTTGGCTCCCTGTGAGGTTAAACGATTTTAAGCAATGACGCTTATCTCGGACCCGTGTGTTTGTGTACAGTGTATTCAGGCCAAATGAGTTGGAAAACACTGGTGTAAATGCGTTATAAATCAACATTATATATCTAAAACAAATTATAACCAAGTTTTTTGACCTGGCATGCTCAAACATGCTCACTCTTTCGGTCGTGGAGACGTTATAAAGTTGCGATCAATCCCACTATTCATTGTTAAAGAGTGGCCCAAGAGTTGTCGATGGGTGGTATTGACTAGCTGCCTTCCCTTTAAAATAATAATAGCTTAGCGCAAAATTCAAAACCAAACTTATTTTTCGTCATCAGATTATTAAATTTTATGAAACTTAGATGCGCCCTCAATATTATATTGCACAATTATTGTTTTTCTATGGAGTTATTTCAAGCGTTAAACCCTCGTACGTTACGTACTATACTTAATGCTGAAAACTTAGAGAAAGTCTACTTTTGGCTTTTTATAACCATTCCCTAAATGTTTAGTGTAATGTTTATTACAGTTTCGAAAACTTTAGGATTATATGATGCACACTATACAACCACATGCTTCATAAATAACATGTTTTAAAGTGCAATGTTATTTTACACACAAAAAAGTTATTGTCTGTTTATTTCAGACTAAGTACGCCTATTTGTGATTATGTAAATACGGAGAGCAAACAAAAGAAAAACCTTCGAAAAATATAAAATTACAGTTGTTCCGTTTTAGAATGAATGCTATTTACAGTCATATATGAGATATTTCTCATTCTTAAGGAACGAAATAGTTCAGAGATTTAAATACGAATAAAATGCTTTGCTCCTTCATACTGAATCATACGCTAATAAATCACCAAGATGTGAGTCGCATGCATTTACTCTACTATAGGCATTGACAGAAAATTAACAAATTATTACAATCATCAACTCAAGTAAGTTTTATTATTTACTCTACTAAAGGCATTGACAGAAAATTAACAATTTGTTGCAATCATCAACTCAAGTAAGTTTTAGTATTTACTCTACTAAAGGCATTGACAGAAAATTAACAATTTGTTGCAATCATCAACTCAGTAAGTTTTAGTCAGAATGAAACAAGATCTCAACCAAGATAGACTGGAGAAAAGTTATCTAGATACAATAAAAATGACAGTCTATCGTGTCAACCAAGTGCACTTAGTGTGTTTGTCTTTGAATAAACAGTTTGTTTTGTTGTTGTTTTTTCGTCTTTCTATTTCTTCACCGCGAACTCCATTACTCAGAGCACTCAGGATTGCTGTCTGATTAATATCTTGGTCGAGTCTCCTATTATTCTGCCGACCTATCTTGTCACTCTTAAAGTTCGACCTGAAAATTCCACAAATTCAAGTAGCGTGAATAAACGTGCATAAAGTTTCGAACGTACCAACAACCGCACAATTAAAATTCGATGGCGAGGAACCCACTTTGAGACTAACCGCACAATTAGCTTATCATTACTGAAATCAAAAGAAAGAAACGTGAATCACAGATGTTATGAAAACAACAAAATAATATCACAGAAACAGAGTAGAATAAGATAATTTAAAGCGGAATTAGCTATGAAATATAAAAGTTTAAAAACAAATAAATGATGAATCATTATAAACTCTGTAATATACACCTATTTAGATAATGCAGAGGCAAAACATAAGATTTGGTTTGACAGCGTTAATTAGTGTTAACACAACTGGGTTCAATAGGAATTACTGAGTTTATGAATTAAACTAATAAAGCAAGCACTTAGTTTTGAGAGTTAGGTAGGAACTGGATAGTAACAACAGTTAGCCTTTGGGCATAGATGCATACTCTACTTGTGTTTATGTTGCCTGCAGAAGAACTTTCATTCACATTGTTAAAGAAACAAGATTCTACTACTTGATAGAAAATGTATTTATCGCAACTGAAAAAAACAAAGGTATGTGACAATAAATTTTGTTTTATGTAGACGACGCTAGAAAACTTGATTGTTATATAACTTCCAGATGGTACAGGTTTGTTGTCCTTCAGTATCTCCACTGCACGAGACTTACATGATCATGTCTCAAACGCGCATGCCACTGATCAGTTGCATGAACTCTTGTCTCAATACCGTCAGACATACTTCTACCTGTATTCACAGATCAATATGTGGGTCTCGAAGTTCAATGTGATTTGTTTCAAATAAACTTGTCTGATATATGTATATATACTTCACATTTACTGTAACTGCAAAAATTAAATAAAATATGATGAAATTTGCTCAGGATTTACTGTTTATGAGGCATATTTGTTTTGTTTCTTTTTTTGTAATTAAGCACAAAGCTACACAATGGGCTATCTGTGCTCTGCCCACCACGGGTATCGAAACCCGGATTCTAGCGTTGTAAGTCCGCAGACATACCGCTGTGCCACTGGGGGGCTTATGAGGCATAAGGGGACAAAGAGTTATTTTTGGGGAAGAAAAAAAAATTAAAACCTTCATGTCAGTACTACTTAGAATACTTGTATGTAAGCAATATGAGCAATTTCATTTGCGAAAGTTCCTACTGTTTAAGGTCAAGTTAAAAACAAAACAAACTTAAAAAGTCTGTTACACGGTTTAATAATTTAAGGGCAGGAATAAACAGAGGAAATAAAGAACTTGCGTAAATTTTAACGTGAAATGTTTCACTACTAACCCCCAGTGGCACAGCGGTATGTCTGCGGACTTACAACGCTAGAAACCGGGTTTCGATACCCGTGGTGGACAGAGCACAGATAGCCCATTG
>NW_013665947.1:120121-124913 GCF_000517525.1 Limulus polyphemus | reverse complement strand
CTGCATAACTGCAAACAGTTTCACTAATACAATTTCTTTCATAAACACATTCAGAATTCAGACCGAAGACTGTAACTGATGTTGCAAAGTGTATGCTGTATTTTTATGTATGATGGCAGTTAAGAAATGACTGATTGTTTTAGTATTTATTTCATTATCAAATATATGGTAATTATAAACCAAAGCTCATATTTAGATTTACTATAGTTTAAAGCCAGTGTGCTTCCTGATCTTTAGTTCCACTATAAAAAGCGATTTTTAAGATTTAATCATTTTAAATATGAGGCTTTCTTAATAATCACTGTTTATGCAATTTATAATAGCACGTTCATTTTTCTCAATAGAGTATATGAAAAGGAACTGATGAAGAAACGACATCTCGCATAATTTGCGATAGCGAAATTGGTGGTCATGTTTGTAACAGAAGAGTCTCATATCAACACTATAAATATTCCAGTAAATTAGAATTTGCGGTGAAAGTCCAGAAAAAAAGTGGCAGAGCAGAAGAATGAAGAAGAATTGATATATTTTATACGTAAGTTAAAACAGATTACACTGGAGGGAAAACCTAATGACTGAGAATTTGAAAGAGCTGTCCTAAGCTTGTACCTAATGTTAACATGATGATGAAGTTAATAACATGCTGTCGTAATGGCGCGAAACATATACTATGTATACTAAATTTCACTAGAAACTAATTTGAAAATAGTAACATTTCACTTACCCAAAACACTCACTCGACCATATTGTATTGCATTTACGAAACAGCAATTATTACTATATAAAAGCACCATATAAGTCCGTGACAGTTTCTTATAAATAGATGCTGGTTTCACTTATTCTATTTTTTGCCTTTTTTTAAAACTTATCAAGCAAGATCATTAATAGTTTTAGCAATATAAACATTTTCTTAGTCTTACAATTTCTCTATTTTTTTTAGTTTGATACATTTTTTTGCTTTCACACGCACCTATACTGTGTCCTACTTTGTAAAAGTAGGGTGGTAGCAACTTTACAGTACATCTGTTTCACCATTTCTATATTCAATCATTCTTATTATTATCTAATTGTGAATCATTTCTAAAATTAATATTTTAATAGGATATATATTAATTGTTGCGTTACTCGTTTTACAAAGATGATAAAAGTAATAGGATTTCCTAATATTTTGTAAAAAAAAAATAACAACCCCTTATGAAAGAAATATTCAAATTATGACTTGAATTGGGTTATCTAATAAGGTAAATAAACTAACCTCATTTTCATGAACTCCTTTTTTTTGTTGTTGTATTTTTTTTTCTATTTTCTATTATACTGGTTAGTCATTTCAGGTATATCTGTGCTCTGCCAACGACGGCTATCGAAACCACATTTTTAGCGATATAAGCCCACATACCTTCTACTGTGCGAACGTGGATTAAAGATAAAGTAGAATATAACTTACCGTGAAAGTCAAACTCAAATTCTATACAATATAAATTTTCGCCTGTACACCTTATCCATAATCAGAGGTTGTATCAATTCATCGTGTTCTTATTCTGCAGCCCCCAGTGGCACAGTGGTATGTCTGCGGACTTACAACGCTAGAAACCGCGTTTCGATACCCGTGGTGGGCAGAGCACATATAACCCATTGTGTAACTTTGTGCATAAATTCAAACAAACAAACTTATTCTGCATATATATAGGTCCGGTTAAATAATTCACATATAAAAGTTGATATTAAACAATTATATGGGCTGAACGATCAGGTCAAAAACCCTTGTGATTCAGGTATAGCCGTCCACGATTTTGAAATACTGACCAGAGAAAAAGCAGCCAGAAGCATCCGCCATCATAAGGGTTTATCTGGTTGAACCGAATAACGTAATTCACTGCCATTTTTATCACGCTGAAAGTGTGGAGATTGTTCAACAGCAACACGTTTCGAACCCTGGACATTTCAATCCGACACAGTTAAATGGTATTAGAAAACGAAAATAATATACGATAAAATGAAATTTGATATTGCATTAAATTTTAGTCACGAAGTCAAACTCTGTTTTGAAACCTTTTAAACATTTAGTACAACCAACACAATTTCAAGTTAAGTTGAACCGAGTTCGAGGCTATGTAAAGACATAAGCATTTGAAACATTTTCATTAATTAATTTTAAGAAAAAGATAAACTCTCCAGGAGAAATTTCCAAGTGCGATGTTGAAATTTAAGGCTCAAAAGAATCATTAGTGACTTATCGTCATTGTTTAAAAAAGTCAGTAGGAACCAGTGGATTCCTTGAAACATTGAACTTATTTTTCATCAGTTCACTTCACTCACTGAATGTAAAGTTCGTAGAGAAAGTACTTCAATCTTCACTTGTATTTAAAATGTATTTTTCTCCCTATGAATTTTCTTTAAAGGCACAACTGAATTTTTAATAGCTAAAATGACATGTACATATTATGTTTTTTGAGTGAACCTAAACAACAAACATAAAAAATTGTCTATTTATAAACATTGTAGCACACACACACACACACATAAGCGGAAATAGTCTTCTTATTTTCAATCCCTGGTGGCTCAGCGATAAGTCTGAAGATTTAGAACGCTAAAAAAATTGGGTTTTGGTACTCAATGTGAGCAGAACACAGATAGCCCATCGTGTAGCTTAATGTTTAAAAAAAGTTGTTTTTTATTCAAACTTACGTTAAATATAACCTTCCTTTTCTGCTTGAAAATGTAATCCTGACAGGAAACAAAATGTACGATTTTCAAATATAACATGTGAGTTTTTTGAAAGTTGTTTGTTTCGTGCTATTTTCACTCTATCTTCCTTTGTCGCCGGTGAATCAGCAGTAAGTCTGCGGGTTTCGGTAGTCGTGGTGGGCACAGCACAGATAGCCTATTGTGTAGCTTTTTGCGTAACTATGAGCAAAATAGAATTTCCACTGCACAGAAAAGCATTCAAGTTCATTTTCTTGCCGAAGTTACATATTTCATCTAAAGAGCATGTAAATGGTATGTATGATATAATGTTAAGCAAAACCCTTACAATATATGAATTCTGTTTGCAAACAACTACGCTCCACAATCTCAAGTATTGGAGAAAAAATGACTCTACGATTTGAAAATTTTAATACATATATATATAGTATAGTATAGGAAATAATTATCGAAACGCACATGTGATACACATCACAGACGAGTTACACACAATGAGTAATTAGAACTAAATGGTCAATTTATCATTGGAAAAATACATTAATATAATAAAAAATACAAAAAAGCGAAGAGGTTGTATCGTACACTGCTCCAGTATTTTGTATTCGCTTTAAGCTGAGCAGTACAACTTGCTTTTACGTTACCAAAACTATATTTATAACTTTGACCTTCTCTGTTTCGTTATAAGCCATGCAGTCTTTATAATACTCATATATGGAATCTGTGCAAAACAAGTCGTGGTTGCGAGTGTTTCGTCGGCCTCCTTTACCTCCAGGTAGCGTTTCACCATACTTACTGTATGCTCTGAACTGTCTTGCCTGAATATGAATTTCTGCCCAACAAGTCATATTGTCATTTTGCTTACAGGTAGGTCCGTTTAATATGTTAAATAATTTGCAAATAAAAATTCATCTTAAACGACCAAAAGCGAGATATGATTACCTAGTTTAATCACATTTGTTTTGTTTTGAACATTGTAAAATTTGGACTTTTACATATGAGGATCTACGTAGTTAATATGTAAGGTAGTGCAAGTTTATCATAATTACCTTCTGATCAAAGAAAGCTATCTAAATAGATCAGAAACTAAAAATATATCCCGTAACTAATACAACTAATTTAATATACCATTCTAACTAGGTGTATGCAAAGTTGTAAAACAAAAATTTATACTGACTAAAATCCATTGATTCATAAGTTGAGAACCTCGATATCAACGATATTTTCGACCGTAATCCCACTAATAACTCAGGATATCTAACCATCTTAGGATATTTAGGTTACTCCTAAATCCAAATACTAAGCTACCAATGTAAAATAATCATAATAACAAATACATACAATAAAAATATATAAATAAAAGGGCGATGGTTGACTCTTTGGTAGAACTTTGAATTTTGGAGCTGGTGATCCGCGTTCAAATGCGTGCAATAAAACAAAATATTCCCGGCATTTTAAGCTGTGTATGCGTTATAAGAACGATAGTCAGTCCCTTAGCATGGATGGTAGATAGCAGAGTTCTGCCGACTAGCTGCCTTCCTTCTGGTCAATAGTTCAAAATTATGAACATCGGCAGACAGCCACAGTAGCTATACAAAAAATATAAAATACAAATATATATAAATAATGATAAATAAATAGGACTAAATATATTGTATGCATTAAATATTTCATAAAAAAAACGTTTACTTTTTCATTTTTGTTGGGCACATAGCTATATAAGAAATTATCTGCCAGTCGTAGGTCTCAAAACCCAATTTTTTAGCGTTATAAGCCTACATATTTACCACTGAGTCGCCAGGGAGTCACCAGTATAATATAACTCACCGTGAAAGTCAAAGCTAAAATTCTGTGCATCTTTATCACGTTATGCAATAACATTTTCGTCTGTACTCCTTATTCATAGGGACAAAATTGTGCCATAGTAAGGATTAATTGTTAGAGGTTTTCTTTCTATCGGCCTGTTTCACATTATTTATTCAAAACGCACTGAATCCAGTATTTTCATAACTTAAATACTTTACTACAAAACAAAAGTAGTAGATCAAGTATCAGAATTGGATTATATTTATTTATAGCTGATGAGGTGAAG
>NW_013665947.1:108692-120057 GCF_000517525.1 Limulus polyphemus | reverse complement strand
ACTTTACTAACAAAACAAAAGTAAGTAGATCAAGTATCAGAATTGGATTATATTTATTATAGCTGATGAGGTGAAGTTTGTATTGTGTGGTAAAAATGCAGGTATATGCATACGCCTATATTAATATGTTAAATAATATTTTACTTGACTTCATGTTCATCAGAACTACTATAAAAATAACAAACGTTTTTGTAATACCAGGTAACATTATTTACTGACTAAATATTGTGCATGTACATGACCCATATAATATACTAATTTTCTGAGCTTTGGTTCGAGACAAACTCATCTTTGTTTACTTATCAACAACACTTACATTTTTACTATCAAACTCATCCTTGTTTACTTATCAACAACACTTACATTTTACTATTCACGAATATGTTGCTTAATTATTTACACATTACTTCTAAAGTTAAGCTAGTACTGGACTTTAAAATCATAAATTTCGCCCCACCTCACCCGATTTTAGTGACTCAGCGGCTTATGACGCTATAAACAGGATTTCGATACCCGTCGTGGACACAGCACAGATAGCCCATTAATGGTTGGAGACGGCTTGAATGGGTAATGAAGAAAAACTTTAATATAAGTTTAACATAACAGCAAATTTTCGACGTTTCGACAAGGTTTTGTCATCATCAGCGACTCAGATAGCCAATTGTGTAGCTTTGCGTTTAACAACAAAAAGAAAAAGAAAATACGCTATGCCATCCCTAAATATGTTAAAACCTCGTAACTTATTACAATAAATAATCATAAAATATGATAATATATAAACATTCCCTTTTGCTTTTTTGACATTTATAAGTAGTTATCGCAGTACTTCAAACACACAGGCTGATTAACTGTCTTAAGGGCATGGAAGATGACGTCATAGTGCTACGCACCAGAGACGATTAAGTCCATGAAATAGCACCAGAGGGCGCTGCGATCTTACGTAAGGATGGCATCGAGGTTCCATGAAGTGACACCAGTGGGTGCGTTGGTATGCCTGCAGATAGTTCGGGAGCGAACCCCCAGAGGGTGACGTAGATCAGCGTGTCTCAACTTTATAGTAACAATCAAATTCTTAAAATTAATATTTTACCTAACGTACATAACATTATGTTTACAATTATCGGTACAGAAAAGTTTTTCTCACAATTACAGTTTCATTTTATAAGCAAAAGCATTAAATCTGCTATTTTGATCTCTAGTTCCTATCAAATTTATAGTTTTTGTTTATATGTATTTAATAACATATGTCTTACAAAGAAGAATAGTGTTTCTATAAGTGGATAGTTTTATTATGTGCAGATAATTCATTAGTATGATGAGCTCATCATAGGATTTCCCAACCTGTCTCAACTTGTGATTATGTCATCGATGTGTAAATTTAATTATATGTCCTAAAAAGTTACAAGTATAATCATTATTTTAATACCTAATGTTAAATACCTTAATAAATGATTTAAATAGTGTTTTACTTGAGACTTTACATTTCCAGCCAAAAAAATGAGCTCTGATATTTTGGCAACGGTAACGGCGTGTTTCGCAAGGTGCGGGCAGACCAGATATTGTTAGGTTTCCTCTCACTGGAGACCGTAGTAAAGAGTCAGTAAAAGAAAGACTTGTAAAAAAAATATTATCAGTCTTATTGCCATGTGTTCGGACGTTCAGTGTAGACTGAACATGAGATTTGTTGTGACTCTGTAACTTAAAGGAGAACCATGTGGTTGACTACTTTACTGTACGGGGGAACTGATTATTGCAGTGCTTGTATACATTTTATGAACCCTTGGCCACATACATTGACCGTCAAATATGGGTCCCTGATTTTTATTTTATTTTCACACACAAAAAATATAGACACTGTAGTGGCAAGAGGCTCCCTGTTGTACACCTATTTATCATCAAAATAACGCTTTTTATCACTGATCACTAAACTACTTCAAAAGTGGATAACATTCTTTCATCCCTACCAGACACTACTGGTTCCTTAATATAAGAACATGTGTTTTTGTAATGAATACAACTTAAGGCAAAATTGTTGATAACGTATTATGACTTCATCTTATTTCTGTTACTACAATGAATTTTAGTAATTTGTGTAAATCTTATAACAATTTTATTGACATTTAAGATATCAAAACTAAAACTCTATTATTATGTTATATGGTAGGAATCGCACTAACTTAATTATAATAAGCATGATCTCTGAACAGTAGGCTCTAGAAATAAATCTAATGTTGAATGTCTTCCCGTTAAGCGAATCGTACCTACATCAACTCGTAATTAAGTCGCTCATTGTGAACCCTCAATAAGATGTCAAGGAAGTTCCAGACTAGAAGCCCCCAGTGGCACAGCGGTATGTCTGCGGACTTAAAACTCTAGAAACTAGGTTTTGATACTAGTGGTGGGCAAAGCGCAGATAGCCAATTGTTTGTGCTTAATTTCGAACAATCAAACTAGACTAGAAAGAAAACTTTATATTGCTTGTAAAATTGTAAATTTTTTATATATAAATCATTTTGTGTAATAACTATTTGTAATAACTGTTATTGTAAATTGTATTGTTGTGTGTATATTTAAACGTATTTTTGTTAAAAAAAGAAAACTGTGTGTATCAATCTTGTTGGCAAATATCATAAATTGACTATATATCTGATTTTACTTAACTGCTAAATCCAAAGTACAATTTAACTACAAAAATTAAAGTATCATTTAACTCATGATCCATTTATAAAATGTGAAAGAATCGCCATTTCTTGTAGACCATAACTTTTATCGTAAGAAGTAACAAAATTGAAATTTTTTTGTCAAGAACTTTTATATATATATATCTGTGTGCTAAAAAGATTTTCTAATTCTAGACCTTTCAATGCTATTGACCTTTTATTCTGCCAGCTTCAAGAGAGGAGTGGTTATTCGGCTACGTGACGACCTCTCTTGTCCTTTGTATTTCCTAACAATCAGAGTTTATCAAGCCTGTATTTCTCAACGTCTATTGCAGAAAAAAGTTCATTTATATCTGTACTGATATGTTTTAGCAGAAATCATTCAGCATTATACCTAAAGTTCTAATCCATCAAGAAACAAACTTATGAAGCTTTTTTTATACAGAAATGTAAGAATAATATTTCTACAATAATAATTGTTAGACATAGTTATTCAAAAAGATCCTTTCAATCTAAACTTTGGAGGAACAGGTGTATAAATGTTATACAATATACTAATTATAGAAATGAAAGTATTGAACAAATGAATTAGCGATAGCAGTAAGTGTTTTACATATAAAATGTCAGAAAATGTAAAAGTATATCATGTGAGTTAAATATAGAAGCAAAAAACTATAAAAGTAATTATTAGTGAAGTGTTTTATACATAAAGCAGGGGATAATTGTAAAAATATGTAAGGTAAATTATTGGCTATAATATTTGCCTCATTCAAATAATGGATGAATATAAGTAATATGGGTGATAAAACTGACATATGTAACAATGTTATAAAATGTGTCTCGTTAATATAATGGTTTTACTTAGAACTTTTTTAGGACGTATAATTAAAACTAGACATTGATGACGTAATCATAAGTTGAGACACCCTACAATGAACTCATCATTCTATTGAACTATCAAACTATTACGACACCATTTGCCTTTAACAATACTATTCTTAGTAACACTAACTGCTTATAGAAACACGGTCGGCCTTTATAAGACATACGTAATTAAATATACAAATGAATAACTATAAAGTTGATAAGAACTAGAGATTAAAATAGTAGATTTAATGTTTTTAGCTATAAATCAAAACTGTAATTGTGATAAAACAAAAAACTTTTCAGTACTGATAATTGTACACACATCGTTATGTAAATTAGATAAAATATTAATTTTAAGACTGATTGTTACTATAAAATTTAAATGCACTGATCTACATCACCCTCTTGTGGTTCACTCGAGAACTATGTGCGCACTCATCATACCAATGGTGTCACTTCGTGGAGGTAATCAACTCAGGTGCATGCCACTATGACGTCTTTGTTTCTACCTCTACCCTCCCCATGAGGCAGCCAATCAGCGTGTGCCTCTGTAGTACTGCAATAACTACTTATGTAGCCCCAGACAATGATGTTAATAAAACCAAATTCTGGTTATAAATTTTATTTCACATGCTTTACACCTTATCTTTCGATTCAAGTCTAGTAAAATCGATAGAGTGAAATACATGCATCCACTAGTCACTTAGCAACTACGAATAGCATTCTCTCCAGTTTGTTTGTCGAGCGCCATAACCACCAAGCTGTGCCAGGATCCTCTCTCCGGTAAACAAAAAGCACAGCAGTAAAACTGAAAATCAATTTATCGTTCAGTCCATTGATGAAATACAGTAATATTGAAATAATCTGATACCTTTTAGTTTCACACAATCCATGAGGTTGTGATATCTTGCTTACACATCAACACTATTTGTATTCGTTTGGTGCATTTTAATTTTTATAATTACTAATTAAAAAACGTAACAATTATTTATTCCTAAATGTGTAATTAATTTAACATATTTACTCATCATCAAGTGCTTATCTTTTTTATATTGTGTTAATGTTCGTGGGCTACTTTCACTACTTCAGATTCAAGCAAAGTATTTAATACTACAGAGGATTTGCCCTTGCATCCATTATAAACGTTTTTGCGCTAGTTCTCATTTTTTCTTTTTTATCTTGACTTTTTTAACCTTCATCAAGTCTAGATGTTATAAAAATCTCGTTCAGTTAACATTAATCTATACTATAAAACGTCTTGCGTCTGTCTGTGACGAAAATGGTCCTACTTCCCCCACCTTTGATCACAACGAAACTCTCATAGATTCTTGGTTATGCCGTAGGGATTCTAAAACTTCTTACTTTTTTTCACTTTCCCATTAGAGCTTGACAGCCACTTCAGTCTTCCCTTGCTACTGCCTAAGTACCTTCTTCTCAAACACTGATCGAAATAAAACTTTACTTCAATTATCGTCCAAATCTCCAGATCGTCCAGAAGTACAAGTTAGATAATATCTCGAAAAAACTGCCCTAATATTAAAAAGATAGCTGGACAGGAGGAGCAAATTTAAGCCAGTATCCTATATATCAACATGTCGGATGACGCACACGCACGTCGCCCCTCCATACCCGTCAAGCCAACGAAATAAGTGCCACGCCATAACACGTGGGCATTTGTTCTCTACTATGGAGTTAAAAAATGGTTATTGTGTAATAAACAGAAAATCTCTCCCTCTATACAACGTAAAAATTCTGTAACTACAGTTATTGAAATAGCAACCGAATCAAAAGCTTATTACAATTATATACGTTTGAGCTTCACAATCCACCACTAACTTTTTTATCTTTGATATATCGCATTTTATTGCATGCCTTGTTTACTGTACTATGCTTTTTAACACACAAAAGAAGTAACTGTGTTGAAATGATATATATATATATATATATACTGCACTTTAAAATAAAAGAACCAGTCTCGCTTGCTATTTGAAAATTAGTTTCCTTTATATAAAACTTGACAAGTTATTTCTTAAATACTGTAAATTATATGTTTCTCAAGAATTTAGAAATGGACTTTGAGGTGTTAAGAAAGGGATTATTTATACCAAATACGTAAACACTGTTATATATTGTAAGAGATATATGTTTTTCACGCAGACGAAGCAGAAAAAAATAGTGTGCATATAAAACATAATTTTACCACTAAAATTGGATTGTTCCCATTGTTTCTTGAAATATTTATAAATTTTAATGCGATACGGAGATTATTGAAATTTTATCAAAAAAAAGAAAGATAATTTAAAATGTTGTTTTCTTTGTGTTTGTTTCTTTGTTTGTTATGGATTTCGCGCAAAGCTACACGAGGGCTATCTGCGCTAGCCGTCCCTAATTTAGCAGTGTAAGACTAGAGGGAAGGCAGCTAGTCATCACCACCCACCGCCAACTCTTGGGCTAATCTTTTACCAACGAATAGTGGGATTGACCGTCACATTATAACGCCCCCAAGGCTGAAAGGGCGAGCATGTTTGGTGTGACGGGGATTAGAACCCGCGACCCGCAGATTGCGAGTCGAGCGCCCTAACCACCTGGCCATGCCGGGCCTTTTTTTGTGTGTGTAAAACTACACTATGGGCTATTTGCACACTATCCATGGTTAGGACAAAACCCCGAATTTTAGCATTATAAGACATAACCAAAGAAGCTAGATTTTTAAACTAAAATGTCTGGTTGTACTCAAATATTGATGCAAAACCTACTAGTTGACCGAACGTTTCCAAAACATTCGATTTCTTTGTAGACTATTTGAAAGTACACAAATGTGCGCGAACTTATTCATATATTCATTCGGTATGCACAAAGCAGTGTTGCTACACGCTCATAGTTAATTTGGCGACTGTTTGAGTCATCTTAACAGTTATATATCACACACTTTTAATAACATATTATTTAAACCACATTAGCACGTGTTTCACCGTAAAAAATGGTGTACAGGATCGAAACAATGGGCTCATCTTTCCACGTTCACTGAATCTAACTTCATTAAGAGATTCGTAATTGTAGGCTGTGTTATCATTATCTCAATGTCTTGTATCATATTCCATTTTACATTATTTTTGTCGTTTTCTTTGTTGTTGTTGTTGTTACTTACTTGATATTTCGACATTGAAAAAGTAGATACTCGTAAATCATTTAAACAAAAAACATTGGAGTATATCTCTTCTAACGAAAAATTAATAGTGATGAACTACAGAGACTGTCACATTCTGCTGGAGATAATGTTTATTATAATATAAGAATGAGAAAAAACGTACGTAAAAGCCTGGTAGGTGTATGTCAAAAGGTACTGATCCATAGTGTTCGCTCAACCTTAACTACTAGCATCCGGTTGGACCCCACGCGCAATTCTTACGATTACCATCCATTCAGTAGGCAATACATACGTTGAGTTCTGCTTTACGTTGCGTACCTGAACTGATTTATACAGCTACCTCTGCACAGGATGTAGAAATTGGTTTTATTGTTTCGAAAACAACACATTCCCTTCAGATGCACCCCTCAAGAACGGAAGCCATAAATGGATTCTGTTAAAGTTGAGATCACTCAAAACACAGACATTTGCCATGAGAATGTGAATACAATCACTTTACTGTTACTGCAGGTACTATTTAGGCTACAAAAAATAAATGAGAAAAGAACTTTCATAAAGAAACACATCTGTTTAATGTTTTACAAAGAACATAATTTGTTTCGAATTAGAAGTCTTTGTTTTTTGAAGTTAAGCACAAAGCTACACAATGGGCTATCTGTGCTGTACCCATCACGGGATATCAAAACCCGGTTTCTAGCGTTGTAAGTCCGTAAACATACCGCAGTGCCACTTGGGGGCAAATTAGAAGTGAATACAGTGTCATACCATATTTTAAACTCATAATTTATATTTTTAAGACACTGTTGTTTTCATGATAGGCAGATTTCTCTAAATCATTTGTTATCAAATCATTTTAATGCACTCGTCATTTTTACTTTTTTTACCATGAATTATTTTATTGCAGCTAGATAAGTATGTTTCAATACTACCTATTGCTCAATAACTCATATGATGCCTTATTTTATTGTGGTAATTTGTAAATTTCATAATGAAGTTTTATTGTAATATCTTATATTAGTGAATTACGTTTTGCCAAAATAACATTGTTTCCTCAGATTTTTAGTTGAGATAAAAATTATATTTTAAATTGTTTGTTTGTTTTTAATTTCGCGCAAAGCTACACGAGGACTATCTGTGCTAGCCGTCCCTAATTTAGCAGTGTAAGACTAGAGCGAAGGCAGCTAGTCATCACCACCCATCGTCAACTCTTGGGCTATTCTTTTACCAACGAATAGTGGGATTGACCGCCACATTATAACGCCCCCATGGCTGAAAAGGCGAGCATGTTTGGTGTGACGGGATTTCGAACCCGCGACCCACAGATTGCGAGTCGAGGGCCCTAACCACCTGGCCATGCCGAGACACTCTATCTTAAAAACAAGGTTCATTTTATTTGCGTTAGAATTAATTCGGTGAATTTTATGTAATCTGAATCAACAATTTTTCGTTTATTTTTGTTTTGTTTTTATAACTCTCAAAGTATTTTTACTCATTTTTTAAGAATAAGGAAGTGCACTATATTTCTTATAATAATTATTTTGTGGTTGTTCATTATTTTAAACTTCAGAAGCTGCCAGTTTGAACAGTGCAGTAAGTCAGCCGTAATTATTGTTTAACGCTGCAAACTGAGCAGTGTCGTTCACGAGGGTAGGGGTTACAGCCGGGTAACTTGTCTTTGGCCTGGGCATTCAGGGGGACCCAGATGATTTTGTTACTTGATCTATGACAAGGCGTCATATGTTCACGTGTATAAAACATAACAGCCCACTATGTAGCCCATTGTAATATTTTGTTTCAAGGGATTCATTCAATTTGATAAGTATGCATATGATTTGTGTGTAGATCGGAATTTTTCGATTAGTGCATTTTCAGATAATAAAAAAAGGGGTGAATAACTTTTTAAGATGATTTATTACACTTAACTTTTCATTTTATTTACATTAAATGTTCAGTAAAATTTTTCTTTGTAAAAATTCTGAAAGAATACCTTTTACAGATGTAAAAGTTATAATTATTTTAGTTCAGTCAAATGTTCTGTTCTGATACCACATCATTCCATAATATTGCGTATCATATGTTGTTATGCTATTTTCTAATGTTGACATTGTATATTGTATCATTTCTGGTTTATGATTCCTCACAAGTGTAGAAACATCACGAATGGTCATTGTTTTTAAAGGAAGTACGCAGGTATTAGACAGACTATAGATTTTTATAAAACAAATGCACATTGTATCAACCATTAGACATATCATAAAGATATGATATATAAAAACGTAATAATATGGACAGGAAGAAAAAAGACAAAATTACCTGGAGGCACTCGAGTTGGTGCGAGACCCTAACATTGTAAATCTATGGGGATCAGGGTGTATGACTCCCAGAAAGTGTAACATTCACTAACATCAAATGGAGCACTTTTTAGAAATAGCATAGTAGAACGCGGGCACGTAATGTATGGCAACCTTAAAATTATTAACAGCTATTACCTCCCCCCCCCCACTAGATGTAGAACTGAGGCGATCATATCCCCTTGTTCCTCTGCATATGTATACATATATACATCTATCATTACAACGTTAAACTGAAAGTAACTAGTTACATACTAATTGAAAATTATTTTCTAATTGTGTTTAACTTTATTCCTAAAACCCAGAAACCGATAATTTTCCTTTAGATGTCTATATGTTAAAAAAAGATCGTGCAATAATCGCAATGATGCATCGTATTATAAGATTACTAAAAATTAGCTATGAAGACAAAAAAGAAATTAATAAAAATATCACAGTAAAATTTCAAATTTTAATGTAGCCTCATATGAAGAAAAAAAGACTAAAAAATTAGTTGTATATATTACCGGTGGGTCAGTGGTAAACTTGTGGACTTACAAAGCTCAAATTTGAGGTTCGATTCTCTCCGGATGATAGAGCACAGGTAGATTGGGAAAACACTACGATAATGATAAATAAAAATATACGAAACCTGTTCAAGACTTTGAATAGCAAAGTATCTGTATCCTTTCGCTATTTTCAAAAATAAACAGAGGCTTGGCATGGCCTAGTGATTAAGGCACTCGATGCCTAATATGCGGGTCGTGGGACCGTATCCTGTTCCCGAACATGCTCACCCTTTCTTTTGTTGGAGATTTGTAATGTAACGGTCCAGGTCACTGTTTGTTAGCAAAAATGTTTAGCCCAAAATTTGGCGATGAATGGTGTTGACTAGTTGAACTTCCCTATAGTTTATCACTGCTAAATTAGGGACGGCTAGCACGGATGTCCCTTGAGTAGCCTTGCCCGAAACTCAAAACAAACTATCACAACTGAGGTAGTAAAAAAAGATTTTAACAGAAAATTGTTTTCAAACGCAGAATTTTACCTATAATTACTTTATTCAAAAAGCGTAACTAAAAGTATATAGATTTTTAAAGAGACCAATGAGACAGTAAAAACATATATTACATTCCCAAGAATACAGCTTCTTCAATTTTGTTTTTGTTCGTTTCTATGTTGATAAGAGCAAAGCTGCACAATGAGCTATCTGTGCTATGCCAACTGCGAATATCGAAACTCGATTTTTCGCGTGATAATCCCTCAGACTTACTACTGAACCACCGGAGGGCATTCAATTTTGTCTACACCTGTTTACTTTCACTGTAGCTTAATTGTTTGACACTAACAGCAAACAATTCGTCGTATAGAGGTGGGTAATATATATTAACAGATTATGAGAATGTTGATGATATTGAATATCAGTAAATCTGATTATTGGTTTATTTATATTTTCTTATTGTTTACCTGATTTTTTTAGTAATATTAATATATTTAAGTGTATATGGTGGTATCTTATATGTAACCTTTTATCCCTCAAGGTAATGGGCTCGAGGCTGAGGAAAGTAGTGCAAACGAAAAAATGCCTTCCTTTTAATTAATTACGTATCTCCGGTAGAATGTACTGCTAACGTTTTATACAATTTTCTTTCATTTATAATGGTTAGGGTGCTTGACTCACAATCTGAGGGTCGCGGGTTCGAATCCTTGTCCCACTAAACATGCTCGCCCTTTCAGCCGTGGGGATGTTATAATGTGACGGTCAATCCCACTATTCGTAGGTAAAGGAGTAGCCCAAGAGTTGGCGGTGGGTGGTGATGACTAGCTGCCATCCCTCTAGTCTTACACTGCTAAATTAGGGACGACTAGCGCAGATAACCCTCGCGTAGCTTTGCGCGAAATTCAAAAACAAACAAACAATCCTTTATAATTTAATTTTCTGGGCCTCTTGTTTTGAATATGACTTTAGAAAAAGTCAGTATTGGATCAAATAAGCGTGTTTAAATTAAACAAATAATAAAAATACTGATATAAATACGACTCACATAAGCAGTTTTAAGCCCAATGTAACTATTCAAAACATACAAAATATACTATACTTCCAAGTGATAACAGATGGTTCATTGTGAAATCCAACTAGAATGTCATATTGCTGTAATATTAATGAATAATGCCGAACTGACAATGGAAGAAATTTTGAATTATTTCTTCCCAATCTAGATGTCAAAGTAAGCCATAACTTCTCTATAATATACACCTGGAAAAAAGTTAAGCACCCCCGTGTTTTTTTCAAGGGATTCAGATTCGACGTTCTTGTGACTGATTATAAATTACCATTCAATCTAAACGTGTCTATCAAA
>NW_013665947.1:86019-107819 GCF_000517525.1 Limulus polyphemus | reverse complement strand
TTTGATAGACACGTTTAGATTGAATGGTAATTTATAATCAGTCACAAGAACGTCGAATCTGAATCCCTTGAAAAAAACACGGGGGTGCTTAACTTTTTTCCAGGTGTATACTAAATATGAAATCATTATTTCATAGCAAGGCGAAGAGAAATGTTTAAATAATAATAGGGTAATAAACATAATTAATTATTCATACATACATTACTGGAAATAATTTTGATGGATTGGCCTCTTTTTTTCAAAAAATACACATCAAGTAAACAGTTTATGAATGAGGAACGAAAAAGAACATATCTCAATTATAACATTATGGAAACTAGCGTCATCTAGTGAATACGCAAGTAAACATTTCAGAAGATAAACATACAATAAAAGTTTAACTGGAAAGAATATAATAGACATACTCTAGAATCCAAGGTTTTATGCAGTGTTATCGATTTTATTTTATACTTTAAAATCTCTCTACCTTTGAATGATTTAAACTTAATCTAAACTAACCATTTAACTTTTCAACTAGTCTTGAGAAGGTAAACAGTTCTTTTTTTCTTTATAAATTAGGTCTGGAGGTGACCGTATGACTCGATCAAAGCTTGCTTAGTATGTGAACGTGCAATTATCTGTAGCAGTGTGAGGAAAACTTGTATGTTTTGTAATATTTAAAGTGTTGAGAGAATATTTTAGGAATTATTTAGTGATATATTTAGTACTTCCGCCAGACGATTCTTTAAATTTAATTGTGATTTTTTTCTTTTTTCATTTCATTTGTAAATTTTTATGCTTATATCTGCCATTATTAATTTAAGTCATTTGCTACATTTCTTTGCTTGTAATTTTCATGAATTCCAGGAAACCTTTCTAATATTCAAAATTGTTTCCTGAAGTCTGGTACTTTGCAGACTGGGGGTTTTTTTCTTCGTCCATGTCTTTCGGTAAATATTTTCAATTTGCAGCTGTATTTGGTTTGGAAGCAGGCGCGTACACAGAATGATTAAAAAGGGGTTTTCTCATTTGTGAGATCAGAAGCCAACACACATGCCAAAAATAGGTGTTAGGAGATTAAATTTGCATGAAATATAGCTTAAACAATTGCATGACTGTTCACATAAAATCCACAAACATCCAATGAAAGGTCAAATCATCATTCTATTGTAACACTGCATGGAGAGCTAGACTTAAATTAGCATAAATATGCATGTTTTCTTATAGTAAAGTACTTTACTATCTACATGCAGAGTAGTTATTAATTGTTAACTTATTTTACTAATTTAAACTCTGTACAACAATAGTATATTACCTATTTCAGTTATTTGCTATCATATAGATACATGTATGCACTACTGAAATAACGTGTTAGAATGCTCCATTCTTCTGTGGTGTTTTTCCATAAATAACTTGCATACAATTTCAATGTTGATAGGAGTGTCTTAATGATTGTGTATTAAAGCTAGAGTATTCAGTCTTTCTTCGGTTTGTGTACACTTCATTTAATTGATCAGCCTGTGTGGACTTTGACTGTGATAACCAACAATGTAACGAACATTTGTATATACGATTGACTTGTTTTAATATATCATTTTAAAACAAGTTGTCTGTGTTGCTGTTTGTTTATTGTTGAAATTTATCGCCAACAAATCACAGACACCTACTGTAAAGTTCCTTCTCTACGTTATATATTATATAGATAAATCAAGATTTCCTAAGCATATTTTAATAATGAAGTGTGCTATAAAGAAATATATTATTTTAATTTTATACCACATTAGAAACTTTGAAAAAATCACAAACTGTTATTCGTACAAATATACAGAAAATAACTTTAATAAATATTATTCAAACTGATTACAATTCGCGATATAATTCAGTATACAACAATTGGTTTGAGGTTTTGTAAACAAATAAATAAACATCTTATTCGTAACAAGTAAGAAGTGTCAAGGAAAGCCGGTCATTATGAAGTCCTACATAGAAAAAACATATGTCGACGCTTAAGTATAGTTTATGGTTATTGTTACAAGTCAGGGCGTATGTTGTTTTAAGGTTACTGCTAAAGAAGCGGATTTTATACTGGTTTGTTTACTGTACTGATTCTTGTTCAAGCGCAAAGCTGCACAACGAGCTATCTTAACTGTGCCCATCATAGGGATTTAACTCCAAATGTAAGCGTTATAAACCCTCAAGCTTACCAATGATCCACCTATGGAAGTTCTTAATTGTATTCCTTGTAACTAAATAACAGAATATACATATGAACGCAAACAACATACGATTTAATTTCTGCAAAATGTTAAATGCACAAAACGGTTATTTTGGAGCATAAGATTAATTATAAATAGTTAATGGGTTCTCCTTTAGTTTTAACCATATGACAAAGTCAGTCTGGTAAGAACACTACCAGACTACCAGTACCTATATTATTCTATTTTTGCTTTGTAAAGCTACAGTTGGAATAAAACAGAACTCAAGGTTATTGACAATCAACTGTTAAAATTCGAATTATTAACAAAGCCAAGAAAAAAATCTAAAGAGAGAAATTCTTAAACATGACTCTGATTTTACACTCTTGTTTAAGTAGTAAAATAAAACAGGTGCCCATAAAACTAACTAATAGTAACAGTTTAGCAAAAAGATTTGAAAATAACAAACAAACTAAAATCATATCTCCTGAAATCGGCTTCTGACATGCTCCTGAGTACCCAAAGCCGGAATGTGTAACACGTAAAATTGAAGTCATTGGTAGATATATTCAAACAATGCTTACAGGCTTTCACACACTCTAAATGGCAGGGGACAGAGTTTACAGGCTTTCACATACTCTAAATGGCAGGAAACATAGTTTACAGGATTTCAAATGCTCTAAATGGCAGGAAACATAGTTTACAGGCTTTCACATACTCTAAATGGAAGGAAACACAGTTTACAGGCTTGCACATACTATTGGCTAAATTTTGATTTTGTTCATCGCGTAAAGATATCTATATTTATTTTTATGGTTTATAACTCTCACGGCAAAACGTAATCTGTAGATGGACAATCTTTGTGATATTATACCACAATAGAATGGTAATTTTTACCGAATCTCTTTCTTCCTGGCCATATACGAGTCTCCAGTAATAATAATATAACAGAATTTCAACCGAACAATTTGCCTGTTGTATGCCGCTGCCAATGAGGTTTTTCGTTTAATACTAAAGTTCATTAGGTCGGCTAGATATACAGCACACGAACAGTCATCGAAAAACTATCTATCATACGTACGGTAGTACTTACAGTAGGAATGGGACAGATATGCAATATATGCAACACAAATAATTTACTCATATACACATTTAACAACCAAATAATAAATCTTCAAAAGTATTTGTGAGACTCCCTTAGGTGATAAACAAACTTACAAGTCATAAAACTAATTGAAAAAGTCAGCAGAGCAGATACAAAAAAAAAATCCACAAAATCACAAATTTCTCAATCTCATTGACTGACTGACATTGTTGAAAGCTTCGAGCTGTGTAACAAATATACTTACCATAGTTATAAGTGTGCCGAATAGAACAATAGCACAGGGACCACGTGCTAGTGCTAAAGTTTTTCTATAAAAAACAAAATTAATTAACTAATTTATTAACCCTTTGTAAATGCACACAACCACAACTCACACTACATCACCCAAATAACATTGCACACTATAGAAAGTGTGCCATCACATGTGTAGCGCACATGCACACTCATAAGGTGTACACACACCATAAGAAAGAGAATGCACACCACACGCATACACCATTATTTGCACATAACATAATGGTTCACACTCGTACTGATGATTTACATACAAAATATTAACAAAAATCGATGAAAGATGCATAACATCATGTCACATTGTATGAAAAAAAGTGCATGAACAAATGGAAAAAAAAAAAAATTTGAAAGTGTAGGAATAGGCATGGTGTGATAAAACTTCCACTGTACAACCTCACAAGTGGGCGTACCAAACATCCGGGCCATCCCTATTTCGTTTTTCTGAGTTCATTATATTATACAACTTATGGGTATATAAAAAGTGTGTCTATGATTCTTCTACTTTTGTATAAACAGTAACGAATCCATGACGTCGATACACAGAAACCTCTTAGGATCTTTTTATCATTCTATTTTAATTTACCTATACAGCTAATGTACAAAATCCTGTTTCCTTCTCATGCAATTGTAAAAGGAGGGACGAAATGTAAAGGGAAAAAACATACAAATTATGGGTCCACACAAATATTTGATTCTTCTGGTATTGCATAAACAGACTTTATCGTACATGTATTGCCTCCAATAATTCGCTTCAAAGAAATCTATGGTCATTGTATAATAAGCATAATTAAGTTTGATAACTTTAATCCACCTGGCTTTTTGTATACAGGATAGAAGAAATAAACGAAGTAGGCATGGACATGATGTTGGACACGACCCCCCTTGTGGGGTTGTATAGAAGAAGTTTTATTACACCATGCCCATTCCTACACTTTCAAGTTTTTAAATATTTTTTCCCACTTGTAGCAATTAAATATATACATTATCGTGGCATATAGCTCGTATAGGGTCAATGTAATTATTCGTTTTATTGTAATATCACAAAAACTACCGGTCATGCTTTTTAAACCAGATAAAGAAGGCAGGAGTAGCCCATGGGGAATTATTTAACATAATGGCAGTTTACCATATGAATGTGACAAACTGTACGTGAAGCCGAAGGAACGATGAAGTACGAAACACAAGATACAAATGAGATACCAAACTTGTTACCATAGGTTAGTCATAACCAATCTCATATCAAAACAAAAGAAAATGCTGTATAGAAAAAAAAGAAACGTTACACATACCGAAACTCAGTGTAAAATTAAGTAAACCATTACAATAAGCTCCCACTGAAGCTGCTTAAATCAAGAACTTAAGTTTTCTAAATTGCACTTCTAGAGATACTATGTACGGCATAATGTGATTTAATAAACCGTATCGTTTTATTATTTGTGGATTTTTGTCAAAATTGGATATATGTATGATATCAAATGTAATTGCTTTATACGCGATTGTATATAACATGTATGGTATTTTTAGTTATTTTATTATTCACCACAGTGAACTTGTATTTATATAGGATTTCAGAAATATTTGGCACCGATGCTACTACTTGATTCTTCTGAATTACTCGACAGACAAGATGTTTAAAATACTAAAAATAAGTATGAAGACCAGTCTATAGTTCGATTCGCAGTCGTCACCGAGTTATTCCGGTTTCAGGAAATTCCACATATTAGTAACTCTAGACAAATGCAATCTGGAAGAACACTAGGCTTCTTCTAGTAAAGTGTATATTACATGTATGATGTTTTAATCGTCCTTTTACTCACTACAATAAACCTATATAATAATATTGTCGGAAAAAATTATTACAAAAGTTGTTCTATTATAATTAATTAAATAAGTAATTATTTAATTTCTGTAGTGCATATTGGCGTATAGAAGACATTTTAATACTAGAAATAAAACGAAGTTATAACACCAAATTATTGTAACGACAGATATAATATTATTCTTTTAAGTAATTTTTGCAAGTGGGAAGTTTGAAAAAGCCTGTGAAATCGGTGTTACTTATAGATGGTTTTGATTATAGTTATATGCTGCAGACGTTTTTAGCACCAGCCTAATCGCGGGTTCTTTCTTCTCCCTTCGGTTATGAAGTTCTATCGCAGCATATTTATCGGTACAGCGACATAGTAGTTTGGCACCATACTTAATTTTGAACCACCGACCACAGAGAACGACCGGTTGGCATCGATCTACTGTTGTTTTATCAACGTGTTATTATTTCTCTAACTTAATTGTTTACGTGTATTCAAATCAGCATTTGTGAAAGTTTGAACTTATTACGATCAATTAACTTGATAAAGAAATGAAATTGAAGTTTGCCTAAGTTTTTGATTTTCACTTACATGTATTACATATGAATAGTAAAATCGAAATATTCTTCTTCACAAGCTTTCGATTACAAATTTAGAATATTTTCAGGAAAGAACAACAAAATACGCTTTTACCTTTTAAATATACTTATATCAACAATGTTTCCAACCACTTGTTTAGCGTTAGGCTTCGCGGTTCGTCGCCTGCAGCGGTCACGTGGCGTGTCAGTTATTGTCTGTTTTTATTCTATCTATTTGTGCTGCTTTTTTTAATTCTTTATGTCTTCCCCTATATGGTTTGTTTGTTTGTTTTAGAGCATAACCACATTGGGTTATCTGCTATGTCCACCGCGGAGAATCGAATCCCGGATTTTAGCGTTGTAGATTTATCACTGTCCCACTGGGGGATTCCTCCATATGGAGATATGTACTGTGTCTACTTGTTTCTTTCTTTCTTTGGCTTGGTGGTTAAGACGCTCGATCTGCAATCTGTTTCCTTCCCTCTAATCTATCACTTCAAAATTAGGTACGACTGAGCAAGTAACTCTAAGTAGCTTTGCACGTAATTCATCAAAACCCTTGTTTGTGAGCATAGAATCCCTTGGATGGGAATAAATGGCCATACTACATCATGCACCAATGGAAGGATGCCAATCATCCATCAGAAATCTAAGCAATTTTAGACAGATCAAGTTATATCTAAATTGTCACCAGATAGCACAGAAATTGTCTTATTTGTTTGATTTGAAGAAGTAATAAATTAAGAAAAAGTAAACTTTGACAGAGATCAGTCAGATTTCTCATGTATTGAATGCTTATGAGCATAATAAAACCTCTATCAGTGACACCTAAAGGTAACAGCTGTTCCTTTGTAAATACAGATTACCTCAAAGGATGTACTGAGGCAAATGTAATGTCAGATTACAATACACTAACCATAGAAGACACTCTCATGCAGTCCCAACTGAAATTCGCAAAAAAGAATAAGGGAGAAACTTCTTGTGTGAGCTGATAATTTAACTTTGCAACATGAATTTGCTGATTAACTTTATCTTTTCTGAAACTTTTTAAAGTTAATACATTAACATATATTTTCAAAAATTTACTATTTGTTTCAGAATTTCCTACAAAGCTACACAAATTGCTGTCTGTGCATAACCATCCCTAATTTTGAACAGGCAAGTTAGAGGGAAGGCTAAAGTACCTACTGCAGATTCAATATTCAAATACACTGACCACATCTAGTTATTTAATTAGTACTAGACATCATAAAACAATAATTCTATAAATTAAAATAGTACAAAAATTGCCAAGATAACATTTCTGTGCAGTGATCCTGATTCTTGCATTAATGCACTTTGTATTCATCTAGACATAGCTGAGGAAGATGATATAATCACTGAAGTTACCACAACATCCTCTGTAACAGTTATTGCATGTTCTTTAGATGTGCAATCATTTTGCACTGTTTTGCCATTTTCAATAATGTTGTCAATGTTAAGACTTCCACTGACCCATACAAATACTTTTCTTGTATGTAGAAAAGCTTGAAAAAATGAATCCTAGTGGTCTCCTTAACTACAGTATTGGAAAATAAAAAAAGTTACAAAATTTGGGTGATATGCAAGCAGTACAGTTATGCTGATAATAAGATATGAATCGATATTGACTTAAAAACATATTTCCAAAGTTAATGAGAAAACTCCAACCCACATAAAGAATGATAGCACATTTTAACAGAATATTAAGATGAAATCAACACAAACTAAGCCTTGATGGAGAAGTTTAAAAACGTTGATGAGCTATCCGCACAGATGTTTGTTTGTTTGAATTTATGCACAAAGCTACACAATGTGCTATCTGTGCTCTGCCCACCAAGGGTATTGAAACCCGGTTTCTAGCATTGCAAGTCTACAGACATACTGCTGTACCACTGGGGGGCCCACAGATATTTGCACAAAGAAAGAGGAAGATAATTGATGCAACGTATACAACAAGGAACTTATGATGTGTTATCAACAGGCATTGTGATGCATAACATCATGAAACACTATCTATCACACCTGAAAACCAATACCAAAAGTTCAAAGTTTCAGAAAGAGGTTTCCATCCAGTCAAGTTCACAACCAAGAAAAAAAAAAAAACTTAAGGCAGTATCAGGGTATGTAGCCACACATTATCCTTAAAAAAATTATTTAAAAAACCTCATTGTGAAGATAGAAAATATAAACAAAGAAAACTCTACAAAGTACACAAATTTCAGTGGTAGTAAACAAACTAGTGGAACTTATGGCAGACAGAGTCAAGAACTAGTCTCTGGAGAACATATGACTTATGATCTTTGCAAAAACTTCATAACTGAAATTTTATTTTGAATGTGAGTGAAGAAAGCAAATGCAAAAATGAGATTTCCAGAACACATCTTGAAATAACATGATTAAAATATCTACCAGCATGGCTAGCAATAAATTTAAAAAAGCATATCAACTGCCAAGATTGAATTAAACGTGAGCTGTTTTGAGAACATAATGACTGGTAATTACATGGCTGTCAAACTTTCAGAAACGAATGCATCAAAGCAGTAACTTGATAAATTCTAAAACCATTCCAAAAGCCTATTTGTGCAGGATTTCTTTTAGGTTCATGATAAAAAGTGTTGACCTGGAAACCAAAAATATTTAAATCAAATGTTAAACTTATCATACCTGTCAACACTGAGAGGTGCCAAATTGAGAGACTTTTTGTGGAAGTACTGCAATAGCGAATGCTTCACCAGAGAATTTAGAAAAAAAGATGTACTTTTATGCATTCTGGGAAACTTCATACATTATAAGATTGAAATGATGTTTTCTTTTCATTTACAGTCATCTACTAATACTGCACTTTTATAGTAAGAATTGAAAAATAAAAAATACACATATCCTGATTAGTGTTCTTTGTTATATTTGTAACTTGCACTTTTGGCATCTTTCAATACCTGCTTGCTGGGCTTGTACTTCCTGGCTGAGGAATCTGAGTTAAACTTGCAATTTAAAAGGGCACATACTGTGTAATGACCCAAATCAGTAAGCAGTCCTCACCACTGAAAATGCCCTTTCACTCGATGCATTGGAATATGGTACAACAAACAGACAGTATAATACAACAAAGTATAACAATGTCACACAAAATGAAAAAATATTTACTTTATTTTTTGTTAAATTATTAAAATGGTTGATATCAGGAGATCGGGAAACTCCCGCCAAAACTGGGAAAGTTGACAGGGCTTAACTTGTACAGAACTTGAACAGAGCATTAATTGTATGAAATACAACACATACACCCTACAGGCTTTTGATGTTTCGCATATTGCGAAAGCCAAAGACAGCTAGATTCTTAATAGCCTATTTGTGTGGACCCTCTGATGACATAAAAAAGAAGTGGAACAAAGCAAAAGATTCTCTCTAGACCTAGCTATTATATGATGATATATTCAAGCCATAGGCAAATTTGTACGGTGTTATATTACAGTCAAATATTTATAGAAATGTCATATACACGCAGGGGACAATAATCATGAGCTTTGCTCAGTGTGATGCCAAACGTGACCAGTAATGGGGTGTGGGAGAGAGATCAGAAAAAATCATGTCTGTGACTACTCCTTTGTGCTTATAACTGGAGGTGGTAAAAATACTTACTACTATCTTCAAAATGCTTATAAAGATAACAGTAAGGATTTTGATGATAAATCTAATACATATGGATGTTCAGCTTTTTTGTTCTTGTTGTATTGTTACAAGCTACATGTAACACAATATCATGTTGTGGTTGAAGATCAAGGAGTTAGAATACAAGACCTCTTCAACTGAAATTTCTCATGTCCTGGGTCCATTTATAGTTAATTTATGGAAATGGTGATTCACTCATTCCAGTAGATTAAAGCTATACTTTGATTGTGCAGTCAGCAAATGAAAATTGCTATAAACTGGACACCCCAAACTTTGCCCATAATGGTGTGCTGGTCACTGTAAAAAGAGAAAATTTTATCGGTACCATTCATAGATGTTTTTTGAGACAGCTTACAGAAAAGAGAGGAAGCCTAGTTATTCCTTGTAAGTAGAATTGATTAAATGGACTGGAGTTGCAGTATTCTTGTATATTGCTACTCAACAGAATAATGTGTGCACCAACTTTTTTGAATTTCTTGCATTTGTGAGTTTTATAAATTGATAATCTTACCCAAACACAACTTTGTAGAAGGAGAAACATTCAAGAATGTGTTCTCTTAACCATTGCAATCAGTGATATTCCAACAAGCAGACATGTATAACTGGATCAAAGCCTTCAAAAAAGTGATATATCATTAACTGGGAATACAACTACAGATACAATAAGCATAAAGCAATGGCTTTACAAAGTATTCAAGTTATTAAAGGGTACATGCATGAATTAACAGAGAGAGAATAATTTTAGTACAACATTTAAACACCATTTCAAATACAGACAGATTAAAAAAACATAAATAATATGATTTCAGTATATGATTGTAACATGCTTTCAGAAATTCTGGGTTCAACATATTTTAATCACTAGCATAACAAAAATTACTTCACCTAAGTTGTGTGTTCAGTTTTTCTTAACATCTCCAACTTGTAGACATATTATTTTAACTTCTTGGGATTTCCAAGGTTCTTCAGAAATCCAAACATTTCCTATCCAATTGTGTTGTAAATATATAATAAAATTTCCCCACAATCACAAAATAAGCATGTGGTAAGTTGCAAAAGATACTAACTACAGTAAAACTAAAATGGATCTGCCACTGCTGATAAACTATACCATACAAGACTACCTATTGAATAAAATTTCAAGACTTTATGTTTGGATTAAAGTAAAAATTAAAACTTATTTTCTACAAAAGAGGATTTTTCTTTTTTTCTTTATATAATTATTCATATATATATACTTACAAGAACTATATATATTCCTAAATAAAACTAGTCATGCATGTTACAGATGTAATTACATTAATTTTTGCTGATGAAGTGATATACATTACATTCCAATACACTCTGGTATCCATCAGTTTTTACTAATACGGAAAGAATAAATTAACCAAACATGATCTATCTTAATATTAACATCATAACCTTTGACATAAATTCCACATAAGTTTATTCCCAGAGGCATTAAAGAAAAAATAACATTCTACATGCACAGAGGACTTCAACATTAATTTTTGTAAATAAGCAGTGTTACATGTATTGCAGTGTATTATCAAAATGAGTTGCTCTAATAACTAATGTAATCACTACAAGCCTTAAAGATACTTTCTCAACTACTTTACTCACAGTGATCACATACAGCTGTTTTGTCTTTTAAGACAGACATATCAGGTTTTTACTAACATCAAACTCTAGTCACTCGAACCTAAATTTCCAATCATTCAGATATTTCACACATGCAATGAATACAAAACAAGGATGCATAAAAATGATAAACGAAAATTATAAAATAAAGCATGTGTAACTATTAACACCATAAATTTGAAACTTAAATGTACACAAGCACTAGCAGAAAATACTGTTGTATATTCATAGCCAGTTGATGGAAAACAGAATATAAAAATTAACATATTCTTTCACTGCAAAAAGCAAGAACAGATTCACACCTACGTAAAGATAGGTACCAATTTCAAGTCTCTATCTATTGATTAATATTAAACGTTTAAGCTAATACAGTCAATATATTTTAATGATATTGTATAGTAATAAAACATAGTTCCAATGAAGTATAAACTAGATGCTTTCAGGTGACACTGACACTAGGTAATGTTTCATGTTATGAATATTATACTATAAAATTGGTTGCTAAGAAAAACAGGAATATCAGTAGAGGAAAAGTTAAATTAACTGGGTTGTTCTACTACTATAGAAACATAAAACAGTTCTCAAGGGAAAACCTACACTGCATATAAATTGTTTTAAATGGCAGTTAGCAGATGAAAATGTTTCTAACATGCAGCAATAATCTTAAACTTAGTTTCATTTTTCAATATAAGTTATATGTATTTTGACCCTAGAGCATTAATTAAAAATATATATGCAAACATTCAAACGAGAAACTTTTATAGAATAGCGTACTTGTCAACTGATATTACTTAGTATATAATATGCAATACTGTTCTTTAGGTTTGGAATTTTTCAAGTTTTCTTAACACATTTTTTAACCTTTCATGATATCTAACTTCCATGGAACATGTACTGGTATTGAGATATTTTTCTAGTATGTCTATATTTTCCTCCAGAGAGATAATAAGATGTTCAAGGGCATCCTGTTCTTTTTCCAACTCACCACAAAGACGTTTAGCAGGAGGCTTTATTACTACACCATCTTGGCGTACGATAGTTTTTTCATTTGATGATGATTTTGAAATAACAACTGATGGATGGCTATTTTGAACACCAGATTCAACTTGTAAGATCTGATAAGGATCAGTAACAATCACATTATTTTTATACGGTGTATTACTAAGAAAGCTGGTGAGTAGTTCTTGAAGATGAGGAGCTTTTCCTAAACTTTCAGGAATAACATCTTCGTGTTTTGTTTTATGAGCAAATTCAGAAAACATTTGTAGAGCATGCTGTTTTATCAGAAAATTATTTGAATCTAAAGTGATGGCAAATAAGCTTGATAATTTGCTGAGAATTTCTCTCTGTCCTGGTAAAGGAGGTATGTATAAAGACGTCCAATGACGCAAATTATTTATGACAGCCAAACAAAGGTCATCTTTTTGTACTTCCCACAACAACTTAAGTTGATTCAACAATGAATGTAATTCACAGTTGGAGAAATAGGGCATAAAATGAGCCATCAAGTGCAATAATCTGATAGTCAGCTGGCAAACCCAGGGGCTTTTGTGGACAAGAGGTATTGGTAAGCACAATATTAAATGTAACACATCTGTTCCCAAGTTCTGAAATTTGGTTTTATCCTTTTGAATATCATCTGATGATGATAAATTTCTAAGTGTATCTAAAGCAGAGCATAATGAGTAATAGTTTTCAGATTTTATCCGATCAATAGAATTATGCAATACTTCAAGATTCATAGTGAATAAATTATTTTCTATTCCTTCAGTTCTGATGTCTTTTAACCTAGCTATATGAATATTTCCCCAAAGGCTACTATACATTAAGAAAGGAAATTTGGTAACAAACTTTTCTTTGTGCTCTGCAGTCAAAAATACAATAAGCCTATTTAACAGGGACTGTAAATGTAAACTCTGATGGCTGTCTTGTTTTGTTTTTTGTAATAAGTTTGCCAGAACACAAACGTGCGAAAAACAAAGTTCAGATGATCCAAACCGAGCAACAAAACACCAGACATCTCCAGCTAACATAGCTTGAATCAGATAATCACTAAAAAGGTTCTGTAACAAAGTTTGTTCAATGATCCAAAAATACTGAGGTGGAATGCAAGCAATAGAACTACAAAGATGAGTGCACACATGTTCATATAAACTGATCATGCGCTGAGGTCTCCCACCATGCATAATACCAGGGACATGAACAGGTAGAAAGACTTCAATGTGGCAGGACTGAAGAGACTTAAACATTAAATGAATTATTCCTTCTTGTGGGTTACCACAACACTGTCCTAACCAATCATTCATAATGTCTCTTTCAAAAGATGGAAGTTTCTGTAAGATCAAGACTAATAAAAAACAAAGAGGGAGACACATATCATCGGGACATTTCAGCATGATTTCCTTAACAGTTTGTGAAAACTCTCTTTCAGTCAATAGAGGTATTAACAAAGGCTCAACTCCAATGACTAATGTACGATTAAGTTCGTCAATTTTGGAATCCTGTTTTGTAAGAGAAGATGCAGAGATCCCAAGTAAATTTAAAAGTACAAGAGTCAGAGATTTCAAACAATCACCAAGATAGCCTTTGAATTTATCACATATAGCAATAATAACTTTCAAGTTAAACATACTAATTTTCACAATTCTTGAAAACTCCTTCTCATCAACAGGATCTGCAGATGAACAAACTATATCAATACCTTGTACTATTTCACTGCCAAGAAACTGTAAGGCTGCTGCTACATTTAATCTATCTTTTAATACTCCATGGTACTGAGTAGCTAGTCTTGTGTATGTTTTCCAAACAGCAGCTGCAACTTTTAGTTCCAAAGTTGTAGCAACTTGTGACACATCACTCAGGTTATCACAAATTTCTACTAGAGCTGATACATCTTCTTCAGCTCCTTCACAAATTTCCAACTTCTCAAGAAGTACCAGGAGATCTGTTTGTAAGCCATGAGCTTCCTTAAACAAAGTAGTCAATGAAGTACCAATTATCTCAACCTTTTCTTTATACACAGCATCACTTTCCTTACAGTGAGAAAAACACTGTTTTATAATATGAACAACTGCTCTAGGTAGACTGTAAATTTGCCCCAACATGACAGATCTCTCAGCTGCAACTGTTTGAATACAAAACCCTATACAGTTAACTATATCTCTCATTCTTTGATAAGCTGATGTCACTTTATCTTTCCACATTAAAGCATCTTGCTCAAAATCTAATGCTCTGATAGTCTCAATAAGGAAATCAAAATTCTTACAGACGCTTGGCATAATTTTTGAAAGAAACTTCTCTTCCATTTGACTAATTGAAATGCAAGTAAAAAAAGAATGACATAGTATATATAGAGGATTAATATGGGAGTGTTCATCAAAAAGATCAGAGCCACTTGTGAAGATGGTTATCAACTTAGGCAAAGTATCCTCTAAAGCCTCTCTACATTCTTCGGGTGTCCATTGAAGAACTGAATCTAGTAGTAATTTTGTCTGAGACATGTTAACAGTGGTGAATATTTCTTGTCTGTTGCTATCACTTAATCAATAACCTAAAAAAAGCAGGAAAATAAAAAGAAATTTAATGTTTTAGGACAAATCCATGTCTCCAGCATCAATCTATTTTAAAGTAATTAAGTCAACAGTTACAAAAACTTAAATGTTAACCTACCTATAGTTGAGTTACTTGTAATTTGTAAACATGAATAAACATAACCACTACTATGTTTTCCTTTTAAATTTAGGAATAACAAAAATCTATGAATTGGGATTGCTGTTTCAAAAAATGCTACTGTTATAAGATGAAATATATTGTTAAATAGAGCATACATGAAATAGGGTTTCACACTATTGTTCTAAAACTCCACACTTTTAAAATACTAGGGAAGATATACAACTGGCAAAGAGTGCAATAATTTCTTGAGGGGCAAATTGTTACTCACCACTACTACTTATATCAAACAAAACTGTCAAAAAAAGTAAAATTTGTAAAAAAAAACAACAAAAAAACAATTACTGTTCTTAGCACGATACAAGTATCGGGCAGAAGTTCATGTGAGAAGTGTATTGAGATAAAACACAATTTAATTTTATCTCAACATTTGTCTATTTTTTAAAGCATCAAAAACAAACATGCCATGCATTTACCACCAATTATGTCATAATCTTAGAATTATGTTATTTACATAACCTACAAAAACAATTAGTGCTTTATATAAATCACAAGTGCTTCAATTGAAAAAAAAGCACAAAATATCTTAAGAGTAACAAACCATATATTTGTTAAATCTCATTATAAAGTTTTCAGTTTTATACATTGATGAACTTAACTGAATCTTTTTGTATTAGCCATGCTTATTAGAATAGAATATATATATATATATATATATACATACACTCACACACACACATTACAAGAGCATAGAACTTTATACAGTATATTTTAATTTGGGTCATACTTGTTTAAAGGGCCCTAAATTTTTTTGTAAAGCCTTTTCTGATTAGGGACGGCTTGTTCTTGTAAGCATTATCTTTCCTAATAATGTATGCCTTCTAGTACATATGGTTAATCAGAAATACCTAAATGTTTTCATTAAAATATATCACAGTATATTACAACAGCTGTAATTATGTAGGAGGCTAGAAAAATTATCAGAATACCAAAAGAAAATGTGAAAGATTCTACCAAGGAAGATGCTGTTTTAGATAATGTTCTCAGTACTAGAGCAGGGTGATTAACTTGATTACCTATGAGCTTTGATTAGTATCACATAAAATAACTGATCAATCAAATTTACAATTAATCGATAAATATCACAAAAATAGTCAGTATTTCTGATTATTCTATCGATTAAGGTATTCAAACTTCTGCCATAAAAAAATTTCAGTTTTTTTCAATTAAATCTAGGTTGTTCAGCTTAATCAATTACAGTCACAGATCAAGATTAGTGTTTCCAAGTATCAATATTTTCAATTATTCCAACTATTAAAGTCTTCTATGATACTAATCAATTAGTGGAATGTAATTGGTTAATGAGACTGATGATTAACTGGTTACTTATGGAAATACTGAGTTACAAATAGGTCAATGTTCAAAGGTTCTTTTGCTGGCCAGTAGTTCTAAAGATTTTTCAGTAGATATCAAGCATTTTGGGTTTACTGATTTTTCTTGTGTCAACAGAAACAATGTTTAAATAGTAATCACATATTAAATGTCACTCACATGGAAAAGTCATTACTTAAGGAAAAACTGTATTAAAAAAAAACACCACCCCCAAAATGTTATACATAGCAGCTCCTTTTATGCATTGGAGTAGATCATTAAGGTGGATCACATAGTTACATTTTACAGCTGTTTCACTTCAATAAAATCTTCTGAATGCCTAGTGTTAATACACATGAGAAATGTTATTGTAGAATAAGTATGAAATGAAGCATTAAATATATGCTAACACTAAAAATTTTAATATTGAAAATGGAGCACCAAGACGATTACAAAGGTTGATTTGTTTGCTAGTGCTACCCAATATCACAGCAACCATAACCATGGCATCATGAAAAACAACCCTATATTTACAGTTACATTTAATAAAATATATTATTAATAACAGTAATTTACATGTAGACTTAAAATTAATTAAAAATATATATTTCAGTATAATGTATGTTACTTTTCAAATTTAATTGTACTCTGGTAGTGTTAGTTTTCAGATACTAAGACCCCAAATTAATTTTACACATTTTACTTTTAAACTTTAAATTAAGCCTTAAGGTCTTATATAAGTTATTCAAATTACAAAGGATCACTCAAGCCAGTGAAGGACTGGACACTACTTGTCGACTTTCTCAACATTCAAGATCTGGCATGAAAATTTGAAATTAAGCATTACAATTTATACTTGTACTATAGCCATTTCTCCCATGATAACCCAAAGGTTAAAGTCTAAGCAAAAATAGTTATGGCTTATGCTTATTAACTTAAAAATAAAACATAGATTATTCCACTCAGTTTAAATCATTAGTAAGACTAAAACACTTTTTTAAACAGTAAAACTAAAATGTTCTAGAATTTCTGTTTCTAGCTTTGGCGTATAAGTTTAATTTTTAGTTTTACTAAATTTTAAATTTAATTTTAAGCCTATTGCTTCTTTTCAAAACTAAAATTTCAGTTAGTAGTTACATATCTACTTTATAATTTGAAATTTTAGCAAAAGCTACATGTAGGAGAGAAGAAGCTGCAATATAACTTTGTTAATTAACTTACAAAATTAGGTTTATTTTTGTAGTCTGACTGATAATATTTCATTCGGTCTCAGAAATCCATAATACGATTATCAAACGAAAAATCCCGCCATCCCACGCGACTTAAAAGCCCTCTTTCAATAGGCTAAAGAAGTTTCAAGTTGGAAAAAAAAAAGCGGTAAAACACAAGCTTAATAAAACAATTATTTATTAAAACACGTTCTTGGTCAGGTAGTTACACAGTTTGAAAATTAATCTTCTTTACTTTATGAAGAATAAGTGTTATTAAATAATTTCTGACAATATATGTGCAACATAAAAACGATAAAATCCTATAACCCGAGCGTTTCCGAAAGTTGGACCTTTCTTCTTCAGAAGTAAACTGGGAATGGTGGTATACTTTACTTGACAGAAATTTAGGTTTGAAATAGTTTCAAGTTTAAAGAAACAAATGCCTGAAAGCCAACCTGGGGCGTCAGAAATTATTGTTTCTCTTCGTCCCGAATAGTGGTGTAACTGAAAAATATATAAAATATTTGACTTTTTAGCTGAAACATTAGCACTTCCCAATAATTCACAATTTACCTCTAATAACTTTAATCCATATTATCTAACCTCACCAATACCTCGAGTTCAGCGAAGTAAGATTGCTTAATCTTCGAGCATCCCCGATATGAATTATTTCTTTAGAAGTTTTTATCATCAAAACAACTACCAGGAAGTGGTAGTAGTAGTAGTAGATAACTACTCCCTTCTCCTTTCCCTTGAACTTCCACTTCCTTTATCTCACAATTACAACGACATCCCCACGCCAGTATCTGTCAACAGTCAACCTAAGCCAAGCTGCGAATCACTCAACTACAGCAGAAAACAACTATCTCAGAAACTTATGAAACTTACTGAGAAACACACAAGGCATTATCTACATGCTAACTTGCTAGTCTATAACATAAAAAATCGAAATATAACTACATCTGTCACATTAAAAGCATAAATCATAATAGGAGCACATGATCAAAATTTCTGAAAAAGTGACAACAGATTCTTGAAAACACCTCCTTAGAATTCATGAGTATCACTAAAAACTTCTGTCAGTAATCCAGATAATATATTATCACCTGTACAAAGCTTCGCTGGAAGAAATAGAATAACTACAAAAATCTACAACAAGGACTGACATATTCTTCATTAAAAAGAATAACAATAACACCAATTCAAAAAGCGCTTCTAACAGCATTCTTTCCAATTCTTCTCTTTATCGTAAAAAAACTACCATAGTATCATGCATTCTACCAGAAACAATAAAAAATCCTTTATCTTACAATGAACATCTTAAAAATGTTTTAAAACACTTCATCCTTTAATACACATAAAAACCCTCAAACTAACAGTGACCTCATAAATCACACAGATAAAAATGAAAACTCCTCACACATCTCTAACATCATTAATCTTTCAGACATAACTCTCTAAAAAGTAGAACTCAGTCTCCTTTGTAAAGGTCTCAACTTCTGCCCAAATAATAACTTTGTTAAAGAACCCAAACTTTTTTCTGACCTGCATGAATTCTTTAGAATGCTAAGACTTCGCTAATTTGTTCACAATAAACTCCATCCTACTGAAAATCAACATACACTGAACTTCAAAAAAAAGTCTTCATGGACTCCTCCACCAAACAGAGAACCACTTTTAGAGAGTTAAATTAAAGCAATAGAAATGGACATAAAACAAATCTTAAAATCTTCCAAGCAATGTCATAATAATCTTAACCAAAGTGAAAGAACTGCTCTAAACAATCTTAAATCGAAGAACAATATTATAATAAATTCAGCAGACAAGGGTAGGGCTATTGTTATTCTTAACAAAAATAGTTATATTGCTGGAGCTAACCGCCAGCTACAGGACATTAATTTCTACAAGAAACTCTCACAGGATCCTAAATCTCGATTTATTAGTACCACAACTGATAAACTTAGAGAACTCTGTCACACACTCACCATGAGCCTGAGTCAGTAAGAAGAAGAAGAAGACACGTCCTGTCACACGCTCCCAAAACAAACAGTTATCGTCTTTCGAGCATTACCATATGCATCCATGACATCGGATGAAGATTTAGATTAATCTCTTTCGTCAATTTCAACGATCACAGCCACGTCTCACAACTCATTGAGGTGTAACAAAAACAACAACTCTCCAAAAGACACCACATCCACGACCACACTTCAAGACCAGGCCGCTAACAATCTCGTTAACATCAACATTGAAGCAGCACCAACATCAAAGCACCACTTGCAATCGTCGTCGAAGGAATACCAGCAACCATTAGATAACCAAAAGTAGCCTCGGAACTCCGTCATTTGTATCCCGTCATCGACTTCAAAAACATCCGTTCACTGCCCAGAGGCGGAATCGTCATTTAGTGCACCTACCCCAAGGACTACTTTAGCCTACTCAAACCATGGCCTTTCGACGCCTTCAATGGCTGCCCAATTAAGCCACGTGTCCCCATTGACCACGAGCCCAGGAAAACAGTTCTTATCCGAGACATCCCACTCGACACCATGGACCAGGAAATAGACGAAGAACTACGATTCAACGAGATTCATTTCCTCAAATATTCCAGGATTTAGTCCACATGCACACAAGAATTCACACCACTAGTCCGCCTTTCATTGACGAACATGATGCAAGCCACACAAATCTTACCTAATGGCATCACTCTCTGATTCCACCACCTAAAGGTTGAAGAACCCAACTACTTCAGCCCTTCAGTCTTATAGTGTTACAACTGCCAGCATTTCAGACACACGAGGGCTGCCTGTATTGCCAAGACCCACTATTTTAGGTGTGCCAGCGACCATCAAGTTAGAGAATACCACAAGGACCAAACCAACATTACTTGCAGCAACTGTGGCTGACAACATGCAGCTTGCTACTGTGGCTATCCGAAATTTCGTTCATCGCTGGAATTAAAGCCAAATCACTGTGTCCTTCTAAACTCACCACACTTCCTAAGAACCACAATTTTCGTGCATTGCCACAACGAGCACAATTCACCAACCAAGCTTCAGAACAAGAAAGACGCCAACAACCACTGAACTAACTTATACAGACACCAAGAACATACGCCACTTTTGCTAGACATCAACCAACACAACAATCACCAGTGCTTTCATCAAACTGGCAAGTCTTACGACCCACTGGCCTCATCGCCTTCATCGTTGACATCATGTTTTCTGTCATCCAAGACGAAAAAACACATTCCTGAACAACGTCTGCAATGCTGCCCGACACTACCTTAAGGGCCAAAGTATTTCACCCAAAACACTAAAAAACCATATCTCAAGTAGGCTATATGGATCACCTTCATATGTAAGTCGAACAATTCTCTTCTTTTTTCATATCAATAATCAAGGCGGACTTAACTTCAAAAAATATGAACTATTAGAACTATCCCAAAAAGTAAATGCTTCTGTTATAACTATCAATAAAATGATCTTAAATAATAACTCTACATTCTGCCTTCCTGACAACAAAATTGTCTCTAAGCCCAAAAAAGTCCATCAGTCCTATCAGCAGACAGATCCTTTATATCAGCCATTGTCCGATAGTTGCCTGCCACTGTTGCCTAGATGATGCCTCTGGGTTTGGCCAGGGATCTGCATGTATCCACCAGCTTGGCTTGCAATTGACAGTCTTCCTCTTCAAGCTCTGATGGAGACGTTGCGATGGTCAATCGTCCTCTTTGTTATATAGGGCCAGGCTTCCTGTCCAATGGGTGGTCGACTCTTAGTAGTGCCCTTTCCGAGTCAAGAGCTGTTGCAGTATGGAGGTAGTCCATGATAGCTATGGACAGAGTGATCAGAAGTGTTACACTCGGATGCCACTGGGTTATTTCACAAGACTTCTTTGCTGGTGATGTTCTGGCTTCTATTGAGGTGGATGTTCCTGACTTCATTTTGGCTATTGTCTGGGAGTCGTTGAGGTTGAAACGTTGAAGTGCTAAAAGCAGTATTAAACCTACTTTAATCACCCAATTCAACATACCATTAACCAGAAGCTAGATGTAATATAATGAGCTAATGAGTACCTTCCAGCACCTTCAGATATTTACCTGCACATAGTACTGAAAAGATATTCACCTGTCTAAAGTCCACATAGAACCTTGGTATTCAGTCCTTCTACAATCATTAGTAAAGAAAAAGTTTGTTTGTTTTGAATTTCGCGCAAAGCTACACGAGGGCTATCTGCGCTAGCCGTCCCGAATTTAGCAG
>NW_013665947.1:70507-85512 GCF_000517525.1 Limulus polyphemus | reverse complement strand
AATAGTGGGATTGACTGTCACGTTATAACGCCCCCACGGCTGAAAGGGCGGACATGTTTGGTGGGACGGGGATTTGAACCCGCGACCCTCATATTGCGAGTCGAGTACCCTAACTATCTGGCCATGCTGGGCCATAAAGAAAGTGAAACATTCTCTGAAACTTGCATTATTCTAACCTTCAACATCCACGCACTGCTGATAACATCCATAGTGCTTCAAAAACCTCCGTGCAGTAATTTTTTTATCAAGTATATATCACCATATCTATATAATGATTATTGCAGACTTAACCATTCATCTGGTTCCACAAACACATAAACAATCTCTTTGAACAATCCAATGAGTTCTTATTTCTGTTATGAATCAAGATTATCAACACAATTTTCAACTAGAAAAAGATGCTCTGGAAGTTATAGATTCATTTGCATATGTGGCACAGAGGTTGTAACATTAGGTGTTCAGCTTGTATAATTTCTGCCTCTATTCCTACGATGATTACCATTCCAGCTGGGAATTGAATAGATGAATATCTGTAATTTCAGTAGGTTTGATAATTTAATGGACAGTAACTGCATGCTGAATTAAAAGAGGACAACATTTCTGCCTCAGTATAGAAACTAAAACGTCACCCTGTTTCTCAAAATCCACATATGCAGTCCACTGTTCTTGCCCAATCTGGTATGCACTGAGTGAACTCACCATAGAACTGCACTTCACCTGTTGTACAAATGAAAAATACTAAAAATTTTCACAGTATGTCCAACCTTAAAATACATATGCCTAAAGCAAGAAAAGTTCATTGTGCAGTATAGCCAAGGTGAAGCATGAGTCATAAATTGGACAAAACAGTGCCCTTCCAAAGAGTGCCGTTATATGGCAAGGCAAAGAAACTCCAAGAAGCTCTAGTGTCCACTAAGATCTCACACTTTTAACCACGTGCTGTTAACAACACATACAATGTGACAAGGGATTCATGACTCTCCAAACCAGCCACCATAGCATTAGGTGTATATTGACTGCTGCATTTGTCCAAGTTGACAGCCAGATCTAACAGAGACTGCACTAATTTGAATTTAGCTAGAATAGCTACAGCCATGGCTCAGTATGGACCTTTTTGTGTGTGTTGCAGCTTGAGTTTGAATGATATTCATACTTCATAGTCCTGTGTTAAAACATGATGTAGAAATTCTCATGTAGGTGTGGCAGGTTGTATTTTTGAATTTACTAATAAAGTTTCTATATACAGTCTTGGGCAAAATGTTTGCATATTGTTTTATATATTGATGTTATTTTCTATATACATAGAGTAGTTATTGAGTAAATGTCCAAATAGTAATAGAGAAGGTGGCATATGATCAGACAAACATGCATGAGTTGTTATTCTGCTTTGTATAAGTTATTTTAGCATTTATTCGTCTAAACATGTACAAACACATATATTTTGTATAAAAGGGTGTGCATTTGTTATAATCAGATCAATGCTTTTTCAGACAGTTTCTCTGTATTTGTGTAGAGACATGTCTCATCACGTGCCAGAAGTTATAAAGCATCAAATTTTTCTACTGTTCAGAAACAGTATGAAGGAAATGGACATTGCCAGAACAGTAAAGTGCCCCCAGTGTACTATATCCAGAATCCTGAAACGTAATCGGACTACAAGAAAGGTTGTTCCAGGAAAGTCTACTGGTAGACTCCGAAAAACAACTGCCCGAAATGACCACATTTTGGTCAGGTTAATACATCATGGTCAAAAAAGTCTTGCAACACCTTATGACAAGAATGCCATTAAGACATTCATTCCAGGGTATATAGAAGAACAGTAAATAGAAGACTGACTAAACAAGATTATTTTGCAAGAAGGGCTATTTGTAAGCTGATATTAGCCAGAATTTACCACCATCCCTATGTGACTTGGAAAAAACAGCATACCAACTTACAGGTAGGACACTGGTGACTTTCCAGATGAATCCTGTTTCCGGCTTGTTAAAGCTAATGATAGGATTCGTGTTCGTCATTTGCCTGAAAGACAAATGAGGGATAACTGTATTTTCTACATGGAACACATAGGAGGTGGGGCGGTATATATTTGGGCAGCTATTCATCATTGTGGAAAAACTGCTTTTCATATCCCCCAGAGAAACGTCAATTGCTATGGCCAGAAAATTCTCCAGATTGTAATCTCATTGAGAACTGTTGGGCAAAATTGAGCCACAAAATTGCTAACCACGACTCTAAACCAGCTACTGTAGTCAAGTTGCAGCGCCTTCTTGTAACAAGTTGGGGGTGAAATCACGGTGGAAAGATCAATAACCTCATCGATAGCATGCTACGTCACTTGTGGAGTACGAGGAAGACCAACCGAATATTGATTGTTTAATATGAACTGATATAAGATTATAGATGCTATCTATAATAATTTTATGTTATATTTTGTCATTATATATGTTTTGGTAAGGTTTTGTTGTGATAGGTGAAATGGTGAATTACACATTTTTCTGCAAGTGTTTGATAAAATTGTTTGCTATTCTAATAAATCTTTCATAATGTCTATAGAACCTGCCTCATTATACAAATTACATATGCAGATCTTTAAATAATAACATGTATTTCTCAGTTTGACATCACTAAATGTGTTTATGTTCCACCTCAAACTTAATTATCTTACTTGTTACAAAATATGCAGCCCTCCCCCCAGTGGTACAGCGGTATGTCTGCTGACTTACAACACTAGAAACCAGGTTTCGATACCAGTGGTGAGCAGAGCAGAGATAGTCCAATACAAACAAACAAACTAATCTAAGCCTAACTTCAAATACAATGTTTCAACAGGAATTCCAAGACTAATTGTATATAAGCCTAACTTACTTAGTTCAGATCGATTGTGGCTCAATGGTAAGTGTCAGGGCTTCCGATGCTAAAGGTGGACAGAGCACAGATAAGCCATAGTGTATCTTGGTGCTTAATAACGTGCAAACTCATCGACACAACTATTCGTCGCAATTTCCATTGTAACAGTCTTATTTCAGCTAAGGGCTGAGAAACTGCCAGGGATATTCAAAAACTCTAGCTCTTTTTCATCCCGCACGCGAAATTATTACAATTTTTTTTTTCAATTGAATAGGACTTAGGTAATTGGCAGAATATTCTCGTTTCTCCAGCTTTGGAGCAGTTAACGCTAAAAGCGGAGAAAGAAGGGTTGGCTTTAGGTTGGCATAGGCGAGAAACTTATGGTACTGGAGACTGGGGTTGTGTTGAAGGGGTCTTATGGACTTAAATGTGTTTTATCTTCATCATATGAACTACAGATTTGAAAAGGATAATTAACATGTGGCGTGTCCACTTGTGACGGGCGGGTTTTTTTTTCATGTCAGCGGGGATCATAAGATCCGATGCCATAATTTAGATTTAGGGGGAAACCTGAGTGCCCAGAGAAAACCCACTTTCTCTGCTCGGGTGCATGTTGCCTTGAATTTAGTTTGAGAAACCGTTGTTGTCCCAAATACTCTGCTGTGCGAGTTTTCCCGTTTCTAGAAAGAAGATCAAGGACTGCCTTCTTCGAACCCTTAGCAATATCGTAGTTTAATTTATAGATAAGAGATTTTAATTATTTTCAAAATTTAAATGTGTTTTGAAATTTATCTTTGTATTGATAACAACAAGAGATAACAGATTGTGAGCTCAAGTATTTTCGGAACACAGAAATTTACAAATGCGCACAACAACTATAATGTAAACTAGAATGTTTGGATATAATAGCATACACCCAGGACCGTTTTATCCAATAAGCAAAATGGGCAGTTTACCCGGACCATCGCCATCAGGGGTCCAACGCGCGCGCGAGGTAGTCAGGGGTGGGGGTGAGAGAAGTGTTATTCATTCATTTAATTTTTACATAAATCAAGTTTTACATATATGATTTTTCTATATTTATTTCCTTGCTTTCTTATCACTAATAACTTTAGTTTATCAAATTTTATGGTATTTTCGTTAATGCAGGGAGACAATGGTTTATACTTCGCCCACAGCCCATCGGTGCCTTAACGCAGCCCTGAATAAACCAGCACTCTGCTTCAGAAATTAGATGCCCCCTCATGATTCACAGAGGCTGTAATACACCAATTAATTAAGCTACCCCATTATACCCAATTACTTCTGTAGCTACCAAGAGGAGGTCCCTAGTGGATTGGCAGCAAAAGTTCGAATGCACAACTCTAAAATCTGGAGTTCGATTCCTCAATCCAATGCAATCTTGGCAGGTATTTAGATTTATTGTGAGAACCAGAGGTGCTCAGAAATCTTCATATCTCTCTCGCCCCACTCGTAATTAAGGCAATGTGAAAAACAAAAGAAGAAGAAGGTTTTATATTAGTTTAAAATTGTCATATTAAATGTTCAACTAGTATTAGGGTGTATCTAGAATGGAGTGAAGCCACCTCAAAAAGTCCAGGAAAGCTATGGATATTGTGATGCGTGAATGATACTGCTCGACTTGATTACAATTGCAAATTACAATGCGTTTTTCTTCTTCTCATTCTTAAACCAAACAGCCCCTGTGGGATGGAAGGTCCTTCAGGGAGGTGAGGATTGGTAAATCTTATGCCTCGGCTTGGATCAATAATCCAATGCCTGAGAATTGAATGTGGGAGAAATAGGAGTGCCTCGAGAAAACCCACTATCATCGTCCAGGCATCAAAACAGATTACCTGAGCTGTGCCCTAGTAAAACTGTAATGGAGAAAAGAGTATCTGATGGAAATACGTGTCTGTAACGGAAAGCATGTGTGACAATAACAATTTCAAAATAATTTTAAAAATTAAAGTATTTAAATGCAGTTAAAATAGACTGGCAGGGTGAAAAGATTATGTCAGGCTGGGGTATGTTCTGACATACTCATTGTCGGAATCATCATTGTTGCTTGGAGCAAGTAGCATGAGAGGTGCAGGTAGCTGTTATTGAAAAATTCCACAAAAGTCGTAAGGAAGTTCACACCAATTACCAGGAGACGACTGGAATGGTTGTGTTGAGATTTTTCTGTCATGGCTGTCTCTTTACTCGGGTAGAATTTAGTGAAGTTGGCCTGGATAATTTTTTGTCTTCTCGCTATTCTTGCCTGAGTGTGCTGGTTGAATGAGAGCAGATTGACTGTTGAGGAATATGAGTCTCGAATGGTGGCCTGTAAGGTATCCGTTTGGGTGTCATTGTCACAGATTGCTGGCATGTTCCTGGTTGATGTTTGAGTGTGTTGGCTTTTCATAAACAGCAAACCGGCTTCGATGGTCTGTGTAGGCTTGGTCTTGGTGGCGTCTGAGTGGTCGTTGATTGGTAAGTTGACTGCTGGCTGGTGGGTGGTCCTGTGTTGAGCTGCTTGCCTGTGGGGTCATTCAGCTATGAAATGTAGAAAATAAAAAGCATGTGATCAGTTGTTTTCTTGGAGATAGTGCTTATCTTCAGGAAATTAGTTGGTTTGTCAGTCTTTCTTAGTGTGGACTGCTTTAATCTCGAATTGGATGAAGTATGTAAATGCTTGACATATGTTATCAGTAGCGATGAAAAGGTTCACGTTTTGAAGAAAACAGAAAAAAAGTTTAATATTACTGTTAGGTGGCTGGCATTTCACTGGAGGGCCAGAGTTCCATGGTCAATAGAGTTAGATAAGGTCTTCATTTGAAAGGGATTGGATCAAAATCCCACCCCTACGTAATAGTCTAGTCTTTGAGGTGTCAATGACAATGTTTGGTTTATTCTGCAGAATAAACTGAAACGTCTGTCGTAGGTAAAAATCATTTGTTATCCTGTCGATAATCATGGGTGAAACCGAAGGATTGGGTGGTGGGTTGGCCCAAGGCAAAATATCATTCGTCCCGGCCATTTCGGAACGCTGGTATTTTGTCAGAATTTGCGGAAAAGTGTTCGATTCTCCTTGGTGGACAGAGCTATTATAACCTATTGTGTAGCTTTGCACTAAAAAAATCCAAAGCGAGTCTGTACCTGAAAACACATCCCTTAAATACAATCACCTGCGGTACCTGAGCACGTGTGCCATGTATGATCCTGCTAGTTTATAAATGAATATCTGATTTCAGTTTCAAATATAGCGCCCCCGAGAATGGCCAAGGACATAAAACACGACACTATATTCGTGTTCAGCGACCCTGTAAACCTACTTTTAAACTTTTATCATATCTGGATGACGTTCTGTGAGCGTTTAGACCCCCTCCTTGGTAAGGTTCGTTTGTTTTTTGATTGGTCAAAATCTACACAATGTGTTACTGGTGTTGCGGCCACAGCAAGATGTTTAGCATTGTAAGTCCTCAGGCTTATCGCTGAGCTACTGGGAATTCCTTGGAAGTGAATCACGCCATATAAATAATGACAACCCTGGGTTCACTCCAATGCCCCTGTGAAGTTTTGATCCTACTTGTTTTATAACTGTGAGAGAAGTTCGTGGTCACAGAAAGAAATTTTCAAAGAAACAACATAAGTAAATATGGGGATTATATTAATCTATATAAAACTAACCACTTTTAGTTAGAACGTGTGTCGTAATATGGACCCATACAACAAGTAGGATAGTTTCATAAAAAATTAGTTGGCAAAAATAGGGAATTTTGGAAAATAAACACAACAAAAATATAGATACTAATAAAGCTTTGGTGAAGAAATAAGTAATATGTGGAAAATATGACACGCGAGAAAATAAAGTAACTTCAGTCGAAAGAATCGAACCTTTAGATAGCTTTCTGAAATTTAGTGTATCTACAATGTGTCTAAGCTTAATAAATCTGCCCTTTAACATTTAGTTAATGTTAGACCATGTATCTTGAAATTTATAGTCCATTTAGGTCTGGAACAAAATGTTTCACAAAAAATGCTGTGATGAAATTTAACTAAATTTTCACTCGTGCCGTTGTGTTGAGGTAGACTAGTTTAGTAGTACTACTATTTTATTTGTATATTATAATTACTAATAATATTAAGTCTTTCACTTTTTGCCTGCTTTTGAAGTTAAATTACTTTAACTTCTGAGTTGAAAATATGTTTTATAACCCTCAGCACTAAACTAATCTAAAGTAGTCCTCATTTATATTGTAATAATATTAATAGTATGTAATCCAACTTTTAAAATTATCAGAAAGTTTTGGATTTCGGTTTGGCATTAGTCTTAAGAGTTGAAACTAGATATACTTCTAAGTTATATTAAATTGTCATTCACTAATTTATAAAATACGAAGGAAGGAAATTTTGTATAAGTTATATAACTCTTCTAATACCGGGTTATGCAAATTTCTAATGTACTTATTTTGTGACCCTAAATTTTGTTATTGTGTTTGTTAGTATAGCTATAGAATTATGTTGTTTAGTAAAACTAAAACCAATTGTATCTTTTAGAAACTCGTACATAAATGGTTACCTTTCCAGCTTCATAAATTGAGCAGAACAAAATCTGAAAAGGGAAAATGACAGACTGTCAGAAGTCCATTTGGCCTAATGAAAGTCACCATCCATCCAGACATCATAATAAAATGAATTTATTTTTCTATTTTATTTTTTAATCGAACTTGCTATAGCCCCGAAAATCTTTTCACTAATCTAGCAGGATTTGAAAATAATTTAACTTGCTACACATTCTGTATTCTACAATATATTGAAGCAAAGTTTCACAAATAGATTTTTAAAGCTTAACTCTGTCACCATAATTTTTAAAAGTATACTTCTAGCCTTTTCAAAAAGACAACCCATAGACACATTTATAATGGTTAGTATCCCTGTATAACCACTCAGGTGTAGTTAATAGCATTATTTTACCTACTTGGTAGTCTTTCATTGAAGTTCTGAGTATGACTGTAGTCTGTAGTTGGTAGCAGAAACTGGGATTCAGTTGTAGTTGAGTTTTTATCAGGAAGATGTGTTCTGTCATCTCATTGGTACATGAATCAATTACTTGAATGATTTTGCTGAAGTTATGCTAAGTTGACTGAGTGTTTTATCTGTTAGGTGGATTTAGTAGCCTTTTTTTTATCTTTTATCTTTTGGTTCATTTCCCAGTTGTTAACAATATTATTTTATTGTAACATTTTCATTTCTACATGATGTGCTATTGCAAACATGTTAAAGAAAAAACAATGTATAAGCAGCAACAAATTTAAAACATATTTCCATATCAAAGGTCTCTCTGGAAACACGCAGACAGAACAGTATTCAGAATCAAATATACAGTATCATTGCAGGTAGTATACATCAAACCACCTAGAAACTGAATGAAGATAAAAAATACCATATACAACATCCTCTGTGAATGTAGACTCTGATAAACTGGGGAAACAAAATGAACAAATAAATTTATATGCATTACACCATATTAGAAGAGATCATACAGGAAAATGAATTAAAGCATAATACTAAAATAATGGGATATAAACCATACACACAAAAGAAGCTTTCTACATCCACTCACCTGATAACAGACACCTAATACAGGAGTCAGCAAAACCAGGATACCCCTCTTGAAAGCAGTCAAATCATGGATTCAAGTCCCAATGTGGCGAGAGCCTTGACAATTGGATAGTCTTTCTAACAAGAAGACCCGAAATTGAGTTCTGGCTCTTACCAACACATAAATTCCTTTTAAGAACTTTCTTGAAGGTGAGAACAATTTAGCAGATGAAACACAGGATGTAAGCTAATTAGTTACGAGTATAATATTAAAATTTACAGTAAAAAATTAGTATTTCAATTAAATGTTCGGCTAACAACGAGGCCACAAACCTTAATCTTTTTGTTGACCTATTCATCATTACCTTACTATACGTACATGTGTATAGAATGACTGTCTAAAGCATCCATAATTTCAAAAACTTCAATCATCTTCCCATAGATTTTCCCAGAGAAAACAAAAAATTCTAAAGAAAGTTTTTTTGTCACAATTTAAAATAGAATACTTAAATTAAGAATCAAAATCATTCTACATTATATAATTCTAGCTACCTATCTCTTCACCTTTTCCATAGTTTAGCCAGAGAGGAATTGTTTTGTTTTTGTGTGTGTTTCATTGCATTAAACTACACATACAAAGCACATTGTATGAAAATCATATTTGTGGCCTAATTTTTGACCTTAGAATACATCAAATCTGCAAAAATCCTCTTAAAGTTGATTATTTTTAATGTATGTGTTTTTGTATTACAATTTTAATCTAAGCATTCCATTAAATAAATTGTTATGAGTATTTACAAACAAATTATTTAGGACATTCTTACAACTCTTACGTATTTTTGATTTTTTTACTTTCCTCTGTTATTCAATAGCATTCATGTTTTAAATATTTTGTAGATTTCCTTTAGTTTAAGTGGTTTAAAGTAATTGTCTCAAGAATGTTTAAGCATTCAAGTAACGTAGCAATAATAATCAGCACGTTTGATCATCTTAGTAAGCCTGTATGGGAAAGCTGTATATATATATATTGGTGTCAGAAAATGAAAATTATGAAAATGTTTATACAGTATATTAGGATAACAAACTGCGATAAGTGTTAACTGATCAGTTAAAATTTTATTGACTAATGACACTATAGCTTATACCTGTTTCCATAGGCCAATGCATGTTAATGTATGAAGCTTCTATTTCTGTCTTAGTTATGATTTTGTTTATCATTTATGTATTTTTCCTTATATTGTTTGAGTCAGTTATATTTTTACTTGCTTAAACATTAGCTCACCTGCTTCCAAGTGAACATTAATTATTAAAGTCATTTTTATAACACTAATAATACTTTGTTCATGATGTTATGTAAAAGTTTTAGTAGCCAGTCATGTGATATAATCTCTTGGTCTAAAAAGAGACTGATGAGAGAGAAAGAGAGGTATTAGGTTAGAGAGTTGTGATACTGTGCTATGTAAAATGTATGATTGTTAAAAAAAATTACTGCAAGTATACTTCCGTGATTATTATCTGTGAACTAACGTTATTTTATTACAGAAGGGTTTGATTTTTTTTTTAATTCATTAACATTATTGTTATTATTTTGTGTGCTTTGATCTTAACAGCATTGCTTTTTTTAGTATCTGTATTTGTGCTTGTATTTTTACATTAAGGTATTTCCTTACAATGTCCTGGCAAGAAACTCCTTAATTACATGTTGATATTTTGTAAAACTTAGGTTTAATAAATCTCCTGATTTTTTGTACCTTACACAAGTAATGTTATTTAAGATGCGTATCATAATATATATATATTACAATAGTGAATTAAAGCATTATTAGTAACAACACAAGTTCTGACAACAGGAGTATAGAATAGACGAAAATTTTACCTTATTTAGTGTTAGACAGTAAATTTTGATAATCTATATTTTGATTATAAATGTGTGTGTTTTTCTTAATCTAGTAGTAAATTCAACAACTTCCTAACTTTTTTAAACCTGTAATGTTTTGCATGTTCTGCCAGAATTAGTTTCATGATTTTCCAATAATTATTACCGTACCTTATAAAACTTCATTTTATTTTAATTTTTATGAACAATGACATTGTTTGGATTAGTTTTTAACCAAAGAGACATAAATATTTTGGCACCATCTCATGGAATCTGGTTTTTGGCCAGACATTGGTATCATCTACTCAGGTTTATGGAGTTAAGTTTATTTTAAAGTTAATTTTTTTGCAATATTGTGCATAAATAAATAAATAAATAAAACTCATTTTGCAGAAAAACTACTAATGCACTGTCATCTGTGGGAGTCATCTGTATTAGCTCAATCCATTTAGTGAGTTTCCTGTTACACTTTGGAAGGTAAGAGATATTATTTTCCTAAAAAAAAGTTGGATGTTGTTGTTTTATGTTTATTATCCTTGTTATAAGTAAGTGTTGTGATTCTTGTCTGACAATATCATATGCATTATTTGATTTCTGTAGTGCATATTGATGTATAAAAGATATTTTAATACTAGAAATTAAATAATGTTATATCACAAAATTTGTTATTTTTTTTTAATTGGACACTCAATGTTTCACTTTACAGGACAATAACATACTTTACCTTGTTTCACAAACCAATTAGAAAACTTCCATCATTCCAAAGCTTCCAAGAAATGTGCAATTGTTGGAGAATTAAAAAGAATCGATCACAACTATAGTGAAAAAACACTACATGCTCTGAACTAAGAGCACTGCTTTTGAGCAACAAATATCTACCTTTTTACATTAAATAAGTTTTTAAGGACTGTAATGTGCAGAAATTAGCATTGCACCTTCAACATAAAAAACACATAAACCAGGAAGAAAAAAAAAAAATTTTCCAAAGATAACACAAAAAAAGATTAATTTTAAAGTAGCTCTGATTGATGAAACCATCTCCAAGAAAATAAAAACTATAAACAGGAAATCTGAACTGCCTATTAAAGTTAAAGAATGGCCAAGTCCAACAAAGCCAACTGTATTACAGAAAATGTGTTTGCAATCTACAGATGAGTGTCTTGTCTCCAATGTTGCTTACCATCTAACATGTAACATCGTACATAGGGGAAACCAGAAGAACCCCTACACTCAAGAATAGGAGAACATATTGACTCTCTTTATAAACAACAACATGATAGAAGATAAAGTTGCAGATCATTTTTTAACTAATCTTGGACATCTGACATGAAACCACCATTCTCTGAAAGCCACCAAGTACACTGATAGAAAATTTAAAGCTCTTATCAAACAAATATGACCACAGATGAATAGACACAAAGGATGGTGCCTATATTATAATTATTTTATATTTCCTTCTTTTGTCATTTCATTCTGTAATTTGGATATAACTTTTTTCACTACAGGTAACAGTTAATAATAAGCTTTACTATGAAATATGTTAAATGCACACTATAGATTCAATTAGAATTTATTGTTTAAACCATTTGAAGCTTTGTACTGTCAGTTGAGGTTTGTGTTTTAGTGGAATGCTTCTGAAGAAGCTGTAAAGCAAAATGTTGGGTGTCCAATTAAAGAAAGGTAAATTTGATGTTATAAGGTTATTTATTTCTAGTATTAAATAATGATATGCATTATTGTCTTCCAGATTCTTGCTCTAGTGCTGGGGAATCATGACTTAGTAATGGTGATTTTATGTTTATATAACATGTGTATTTACTATTTATTGCAATTAGAATTTTCTCAGCTTTGAAACTGTTGCTGAGTGACCAATTAGAGGTGAATCTAAGACTAAGTGTGTTTTTGATCATGATTCTACCTATCACTTTCAGTGTTATTTCTTTTTTGATTAGCATGGAAGTACTTATTCCTTAATATTTTATCTTATGAGTTCTTTGTTACTCTAAAAACCTAGAATTAGTAGAATATAAGAAAAAACAAGGTTACAGAAGGAGGCTTATCATAATCACACATGCATATCAGCACTGAGCAACTGCACTAAAGTTTAAAACTTTAATGTGTTACCTGTATAATGCATGTACCATATTCAAGTTAATATTTCAACTTAGCTGTTCCATACTCAGCCAGAAATCCATATATAAAGAATGTTCAAATTCATAGCAATTTTGAACTTGCATCTGAATTCAGCCTTTTGTAATTCTTATGTTTTTAGGAGAAAACAAGTCCAAAACAATAAAATTAAAATGTAAATGAACAGTATTGCATTATTCTCCAGTAATAACACATCTCTGCACTTTTTTCCAATAAATTGATGTACTTCTTTTGTCAAATATACAGTGTTGTCATGCCTTATCCAGTTTTGTGCATTTGCATCTAATATATTGCACCAGGTTACAATATCATTCTTAGAGTCTCTTCAAATGTAAAATTCCTAATAGACCATTGTTTTTTCACCACAGTCAGCACAAAGCAAATTACTTTAGGGTTTTATCAAAAATGGCACTTATATTTTTCCTCAATACCATTGTTTCTCTCACATAGCAAAAAAGCAAACATTTTCTAAAGTTTTTACCTCAGGGACACAGCTATACACTTCTCACTATTAAAACTTTTATCTTCTGTCCTACTTTGTTCAGTATGACTGCCAAATGTCTTTTGGATTAATGAAGCATTCTCAATAGAATCAGCTCTTATGCCTGATATTTGTGATTTTTAACTAACTTTCATCATTCAGCATCATAACAAAAGCAGTTCTACCCATCACTTTATCACTATTGTAGAAATGTCTTTAACTTAAAAAATAAAAAGTAAGTATTCAACTTGCTAATCTCTGGTGAGGCACCTAACCAGAGGCTTTCAGTATGCCTACAGGGTTGAACCAACAACACCAATCGGAATACCATTCCAAGCACTATTACATTACTTGAAAACAGATTCCAAGACTTTTCTAACAAAAATTATGTTAATTGGTGTATAGATGTACTTTTATGGATTCTTCTTAGATCTTTTATCTTTAAACGTATTGATAAATTAGTAGCTTTTCCCTTTCAAGTTTAACCTGAAAATAAATTATTAAAACCTCTACTATCTTTTTGCCAAGGTTTTCAGTTTAAAACTTGCCAGAACCAAATAACTTTATTCTCAAGGATGTTATGAATTTGGGCACAATGTGTGTTTAATTCAAATGCAACTTTGAGGTTGATTTTTTCTTCTGGTTTTTCTCTATTATTGTTTCCTTTTCTTGTAATCTTTCATTACATAAGAACTCCATTCAGTCAGTTAGTACGTTTGTACATATGATCAATTCCTAGAAATGCTACATGTGTAAAATAAAAGGTATTCCAATATTTTAAGTTCAAAATATATGATCCTGTAAAAAAAATTGTAATGATTAACAATTTGAAGTTAAAAAAAAAAGTGCTTAATCAATGTATACCTGATATATCTGGTTTAGTTAGATATCTTAAGTTTGCCTGATAAGTCACACACATACACACACACACACACACATATATATATCCACTTTTCAAAAAAACCCTTTACAGCTTACTTGTTATAATTAGGTTAACTTTGTTACATATTGGTCCTGACAAAAGACAGTCCTATGTAATTAAAATAGTGCAAGAAAAATCTAGAGAAAAAAAGTATTTACCTTTTTATAATGGCTGCCTTCTTGTAATTCTTCACTGATTACACATAAATTCTAGCACAGTTCTCAAACTAAACTTTACAATTGTAAATAAGATATCATGGTGTATAGAATTAGTTAAAATATACTGTATGCTTATTTCATTCCGGCTATACACATAAATAGCTGTCTCACCCCTTGACAAAAGCATTGCTATTGCTCTCAATTTGCTAGTTTGTTGGACTACACTGAAGTCAACATTTTACAAATAGAGTATCTCATCAGATGGCTAGTGACATGAGGTCATCTGATTAGTCAAGTCAAAGCATTGTAATCATTATATACTGTAAAAGAGATACCTTTTAGATAGAATTTGTAATGCCCAAACAACAGATAGACCTTTCTTAATTACACTAATGGAATATCTGTGCTCATTTCACTGTATAATATGACTAGCATAAAAGATGAGAACTTAAGAATTTTCTTCTAGTGATTACAACAAAACATTTTTCAAATCTACATCTCAAGCACTCTTATATACAAAAAGGGATTTGAAATTATTTAAGAACTCGGATGTGATCTCAAAATAAAAAGTGCTTTGAAGTGTGTACTGAAGGCTATTTTACATAAGGTAGGCCAGTGAAAAAGGGCACTTCCTAGTGAATTTATTTGAAGATTCTAATACTATAGCAAAGTCAGATGTATGTATTTAAAAATATAAAATGATATCCAGCTAATCCAAACATTCCAAAACTTGTTCAATCTTTATAAAAATAAAAAATAAAACTGCTTCCACTTTGTTGGTACCGAGTTTCACATCATATGATGTAATAACATATAACATAATATTTTGGGACAACATGGGACTTAGGGACTTACTGGTCCATCTCGGCTGTTCCATCCTCAAAACTAAATTATGATGATTAAATAAAATTAAAAAACCCAGCCCTTTTCATTCGTGTGCTTATCAAGCTTTTTCTTAAACTCACTTAAATTTACTGCCTATAT
>NW_013665947.1:69633-70417 GCF_000517525.1 Limulus polyphemus | reverse complement strand
TATTCTCATTGTTAAATATAAAAAAGATGATACATCAACACTATCAATTCCCTTTACAATCTTAAACACCTCAATCAGATCCCCCCTTTTTTCAAGAGAAAACATTTGAGATCATTTGTATATATAATTTGTCATTATTGTGTTTGTTACTTTTCAACAATTGGAAATATCTGTGACAACTTGTATCACATCTCACTTTTATAATTATTCAATATTCTATCAGTCAAGTTTTAGGTCTGACAAAAAACAGTTGCTTGAAAGTTTACCAATTATGCTGTTTCTTTTATGATTTGTTGAACCTCATCCTCCATCTTTTATAACTTTTTACCCAGTTCATATAATATATGTGCCTCAAGTTTTTGAAAATAGATTTTCATGTACATGTATATATGCTTTTTGTGTGAGAGAAGAATTGGTGTTGGTATCAAAAAATGATTGAATGTCATTTTTGATATAAACTTGTAGATTTTGGACAAATATTAAACTGTTGTAGGTAATGGAATTCTTTTGTAGCTTATATAAATTTTGAATTTTAGAGGAAGAAGGTTATTTTAATCTAGTATAGTGTTTGTAACTCGCATTGTGCAGTCATTGTCCCCTTACTACATGTACAAGTAGGTAAGGCTGTATTTCATGATACCTTCCTTATTATGCCTAAGGTGTAACGTTCCTTTTTATACCTGTTTTATCCAAGTTTTATTATCAACCATGCTGGCTTTCAAAGCTTTGAATTAATTAATTCTTATAGTCCGAATTCCATTTCACATGTGTAACTAAGAAGAAC
>NW_013665947.1:65412-68715 GCF_000517525.1 Limulus polyphemus | reverse complement strand
TGTATATATATATATATATATATACAATATACACAAGCCATGTGTAAATATATTTAAATAGACATGCATAGTTTAGTTCAATTGAATGTGTTATTTATAACAATAGTAGTTTTTTTCTTTTAAAAACATAACTATTTATAATGCTCCCTAAATAATAAAAAAATAAATTACAGTGAAAGCAATGAAAATTTTGTAAGTTTTGAACCAAACTAAATAACAGTAAACCTTTTTTCGATTTACGGTATTTGGTTATTTTGATTTTTTGAGCTCTTTTATGTTTAGAACAATATATACTAATTTTTAAAGTATCAAATTGAATTTCTGTTCAATAAAAATCTTTCAAATGCGACTGTAACTTTTTTTTTCCCCAAAACTTTGTCTTATACATCGGTGTGTCTTATATTCCAAAAAATACAGTAGCCACCTGTTCTGATGCCACTTTATGCCACAGGTGTTCATGGTAGTGACAAAAACAGAAATTCTGTCTCATACTGCATTTGCCTGAAGGGCCTGCAATGGTTGCTCAGTCATGAAGAACTGTACATCTTATCTTTATTCAGTTTTCAAAAACATTGACAGAGTAACTAGTTTAATACTAGTTATATTATAATGAAGTGGTAGTTCATGCGTGTGGAGTATTTTCTACCAAAATTACTGTTTGTCCATGCCCTACTTTAATGGTTGGAAGAATGACCTAAGTAGGCTTAATGTCATTTGTCACCAGTTAGCTCTTTCATAACATATTGTTACGTCTCCATGTGTTAATTAATTTTCCGTAACTTCGTTCCGACGAAACTTAAGTGAAACAAGTCTTTACTTAATAAAACTGGTTTATTCTTTCCGAATATAACTTTACCGATACACTCAACTTCAACAATCGTGCTAAAACAAACGCTATATCAACGAACGTCAATAATACTTCTGACCGCAGATCAATTACACACTGTCTATACACACCTTACCATGCCTTCCTGCGTCACGTTTTCCCCCTCTTATATATACCAGCCTACCCTGTCTAGAAAATACTAGAGCATTCGCCAGAGTACATGATAGTTCTAGAAACGTTGCGTCACTGTAGTCATGTGACTCGCTGACGCAACAATATATATAATATTCATTAAATTTTTCTCATTAACTATATGTCTGCTGGTGAGACAGCTGTAAACTTACGAACTTACAATGGAATATCTGAGGTTTGATTCCCTGCAATGGGCACAGCAGATATCCCAATGTGGCTTTTTTCAAAAAATGAAGAAACTTATTTATTATTCTGTAAATTTAACATAATAAACTTTCAGTTATATCTCCTAGAATTAGCCAGAATATTTTTCAAAGTTATGTCACATCTTCAATCCCTTATAATAATAACAAAAAATCTAACAATAAAGTGACACTTCAGACAAACTGAAAATACTCGGTTGATGCTTGTTTATAGTCATGTTCTGACAATTCACCGTGTTATAACTACTACAAGCTAGTGATTACTGCATTTATCTAAAACTTTTGGCTAGAAATAGGAGCACTCATGTGCATGTAACTGTATATCTAACATAGAATTACCCATTGTTTTCTGAACAAGTTATCCATAGTCTAAGCAAGTAACATATATGGAAATTCTTAGTACTAAAATTTTTATTGTCACATGTACCAACATTAAACCTTATAAAAGTGTAGAGTTATTAATCATACTGGTATTGTGTAAAAGAAGTTTAAGAAAAAGCAAAATTACTTTCACTATTAATAGAATATAGTTTCTTTTTCTTCTCATAGAGTGTTTTGTTTTTTGCTGATTTTCAAAAACTATTCTCTGTTTTTTTAAAAAAATGTTTGCTTTTCAGCATTTTCTTTCTCAGTTTTAATATTAATTAATCTTTGTGCCGAAACTATAGTGTATACAATACATGCATGATCTTGCATATTGTTTTTTCTTCCACAGATCTTCTCTACACTGCCATGGTGTTGTACTGGTATTAATTACAAAATAAAATACATATATATGCACTACTGTGTAATTTCCAGTTGATAAAATGTATTTATTGCTAAGCAAATGTAACATTAATTTACTGACAACTTCTCTGTTGAGATGTCGTCTGTGGTACTCCCAGGCTAGGGAACCATTTCATTTTCTTGCAGTGCTAAAAAGTGAAGTGCATGTTAATGTAAATATTTCTTCCATAAGATCATTTTGCTCAAAGTACCCCAACATTTCGAAACTTGAATATGTAGCTCTAATTAAATCACAGTATTTGGCAGAACAGCTTGGCTGTGCTCATAGCACTGCAGCTACTCTTTTGAAGGTTAATGAATCACTTCTAACCATGACACCGAAACAAATTTCAAAAACAGCAATGGTTGTTAAAAATATATTTACAATTCAAGACATCTTAAATCACCCAAAAATTTTAAGTGTAAATCATGGATTTGTGGAACAACGACATCAGATTCTAAAGGAAGTGGGATTTACCGATATAACACCTGGAAAAATAGTGCGGTAAGTTCAACAGATTTTGAAGTTTGGTCTTACTAACACAACATTATACATGCACTTGCTTAATTTATATACATTGGTATAGTTTTCAGTAGTGATAAACTTTCTGAACTCTTCATGTACATACACACATTAAGCCATATCTTGTTGCTACTAAGGTTTTAGAAAGCAAAGCGTGCATGACACGTTTGAAACTTTTGTATGTAAAGAAGTTTTGAAAAGCAACATATTTGTAAGTTACTGTACATATTGAAAAAATAGCTCTGAATTTCTATTGATGTGCTGTTTCCAGAAAGAATCTTGATACATTTAAAATGTGTAATTTGTTCAACTGAATATTCAAGTGTACAGAAAATTACTCAATAGTAGAATGAAAATACAGTAAATTAAATAGTGTAAAACATTTAGGTAGTGCATGAGTACTATATTTTACAAGAAAAATATTTACGGTTTTGTAGTTGTACATGTAATACTTAATGTACTGAAAAAGGAGAAACTGAAATATTCTTATTGCATCCATTATATACAAATATCTGTTGTAGCACTAACTATACGTTATTTGTCCTATGTTATGATAGACAATAATAATGTAAACAATACTTATGTAGATTGTAAATCTGGTTTGGATGCTTTTTCAGAATTTTGTATGTGTAATATAGCTTATTGGTTAGGGCAGATAAAGTTCAGTATAGAATATGATGTGCAAGATTTTTTTTTCATGATGAAAGAACCACTGAACTGAAACTGTAGTATTTAGTTTTACAATCTAACTATATAAAATACAGTTTTTATATATCTTTTTTTTTTTTTTTTTT
>NW_013665947.1:63340-64608 GCF_000517525.1 Limulus polyphemus | reverse complement strand
CTAAAATACGTTTTAGACTGTAAATAAGTGACCTCTAAGAAGAAAATCAAAAAAAAAAATGTCCTTCCACTTCAGCACTGGTCCTGCCATCTATGATTGGTACCTAAACCTTTTTCTAGTCCGTTTTCTTTATAAAACAGCATTTGGGCATGTTAAATCTCAATTGTAAAACTTTAAGCCAATCCTAGTCGAAGGTGTCAATTTCAGTACCATGTTATTCCAATCACTGTATTTCATGTTCGACAAATCATAGGATGATAAGGAAAGCATGTGATGAAACGTTGTTCTCTGGATTTTACAATATGAATGTGAAGGGTGCTTATTATAGTAACTGCCATTTTATGTAGAGGTTGTATTTAGTATTGGCCAATAATGCTTTTCTATAAGCATTAGAAAACTTGCTTCTGGAAAAAACTGCATGCGATGTACGTGACTTTTATTATTTTTATATAGTAGCATAAGTCATGCTGCATCGTATATCTATTTATATTAATCATTATATTGAAAAATTAACTCAAAATAGATATATGTTTTTGGAAAGAAGTTGATCCACGATTGTTAGGGTTAAGAGCTATCGAGTTGCAAGTGCAAAGTCTTTACATGAATTGGGTTTAGCACTTTGAACTGAAAGAGTTTGTGATTTTTTCATTCTTCTGCATTTAAATTTGTAGTTTTGAGTTAAATAATTTAGCATAATTTTATATTTAGTTCATAATAATAATAATAATATGATTCAGTATTTAGAATGATAAACTTGTGTGATTTGTACGTAATATTACTAGTACCAGTACTACATAAGAATTTTATATTTTTCCTTTATACAATCTTTTCTTTGTAGTGAGACCCACACTTCTGTTGTTATTGCTTTAGAATTAAAACAGTCTAACTGATATATATAAAGTTTATTCTGATATTTTGCAAATGGTTTAAAACTCAGTGTGCAAGTGACAACAATAAAACCCATATGCTGGTTGTGAAACAGACTAACTACATTCATTTCAATAAACACAGGGAAGCTATGATATTCTCACAGTTCGAGTCTCAATACACTAAAGAGCTTAAGTTTTGAATTCCAACATAAATCTTGCCTATAATGAGAGGAATGTGACAAGGAATAATCTTTTAAATGCTGTAAAATAATTTTCTTTGTAATTTATAGTATCTGTATCATTTGGTAATCTCTTGTAACAGGATGTATCAAGTAACTATGGTCAGGCGGTGTTATTGAAGCCACCTGTACTGTAAACTGTTTCGTACATTCGCTAGTA
>NW_013665947.1:39508-62523 GCF_000517525.1 Limulus polyphemus | reverse complement strand
GACTTCCATGCTTCTTGTGCTTGGCCATTCAGCTCATGATGTGCTGACAGATTTTAGTCACCTTACCACTGCAAATCACTTTTTGCAGCCACAATGCTAAAAGAGTGCAGGAAATGCCTTCTTTTTAACCAATAAAAATGTCCAAAAAATATGAGTTCAAATTAAGAAAAATTGGATTGGGTAGTTGTTGTTGTTTTCAACAAAAATGTCCCCACTAGCTCGTGAGAGGTCTGTTAAAAAACCTAATTGCTGATATTGATAACATGAAAAGATGCAGGGTGTACATTTTCAAGTAATTGATTACCTTATTTCACAGTTATTCACTTGCTATACTTAGATATTGTAAGTACATGTACCATCTTAAATATTCCATTTACACTAAATGGATTTCTTTCATTGGATTTTCACTTCTTTAGATGTAATGCCTGTAATTTAATGTATATACTATAGTTATTTATGAATATTCATTAAGTTACAATAGTAAGTATTTTGTTATTCTTATATTTTAACAGTGCTTCCATGGGTCAGGCACCCAGGATTTGGGCTTTATGGCATACCTTAATATATAACATCATTCTGGAATGAGCTAAAATCCAATTTTAGTGTTTTCAGGTTGAACTAAAATTCCACACAAAGTTTTATGAAAAATTCGCAGATTCAATGACACTATCACAAGTTTTTGACTACCATGGTACGCAGTAGTAAACTTAGTTTTTTTCTGAATGTCCACCTTAGAAGATGTACCTGTGGTGTTGTGTTGTTAACTTACCTTCTCAGCCTATTGACTACGATTAAGCATAGTTTGTGGTGTTCTTGGCTGTTTGTTTGCATTCTTGTTCATTGTTTTAAGTGTAGATAGGAAGGCTTTGACCTTAGTGTCACTGGGATAATTCTCATCACCTTAATCAATGGAACAATTCTTCTTGAACTCCACAAGAGCCTGAGCAGGTGCAATTGAGTAATTGGATGCTGCAACAATTTCAGTAATGATCATTCGATATAGCTTCTCAATACCTCTGGATTTCAATTGCAATGTAGCATGCTTCTTGTACTTTGCTGTCAAAGACGTAATTTGCGTTTTAATCTCAGTGTCACTTGGCAAGTCCAGTTGACTGGGGTATTTCTATTGTAGCTCTTCAAGCATTCTTCCTGATCCCATTTTGTTACGCTTGTCATTAATGCCTCTCATAAACATCTCATCAGTATCATCTTTGAAATTGTCACTGTATTTCACTCCATAGACAAGACCATACACAGTTTGCTTTGCCCAATCGTGCGAGATTGTTTCTGGGATGAAATCAATGTTGGAGGTCGTGGTGTTTTGCTGTTGTGTTGTATGTTCCTCAATGCATGTGTTTTGAATGTACATTTTGTCACAGGTCCTTGTAGCTCACAATGATCACTATCATTCATCAGCTCTGGTTTGTTTTGTTCATTAGTAACATCACTTTCACATCCGAGTTTTCATCATCCACATTTTCATCTTGAGCACCATTTTCTTAATCATCCACATATACAGATGACACTGGGTGAAATGGGTCCTTCAAATCAACAATGAAAGAGTTCATGTCAGAGTACTGGTAAATATGAAGTCTAGCTCCATCAAACACGACCACATTGCATCGAGAAATCTTCTCAAAGACCTAGAACACTTCTTTGTATTCAACCTGAAGCTCAGACACTTTCTCACAATCAAGTGTTAACAAAGACACCACTGCTCTGGAGTGCTATGCAGAGTTCACTTGGAGAGATTACATTGCTCCCCATATTGACATATTTTAACACATGACGCATAGCAACGACAAAATGTGCATCAGTGCATCCTATTCCGTCTTATGTGTTGGTATGCACAAACAACTGCAATTCAAAACCATGCTGGTTAGCTAACAAACATTTCAAATATTAGTGACCCATTCTGATAGCACTTTGCATTGTCCGATTGAATTTACAGTTTCTTAATGTTCAGATGATCCTTTTTTCATTTGCATCAAAACATCTTCGAAGAGTGAGAAGACAGTGAGCCAATCCTGCTGTGAATCATCACTGGAAATATGATCATAATATGAAATCCTGAAAGATCTATTTGAACTGTCTCCAACAGAGCAAGTATACACCATGGTTCCATGCAACTCAGCCCTTGGTTTCCATAATGTTCAATAGTTTTCTCGTGGAAATACTCGGATTCATACTTCATTTTGTAGCCCATGACAATAACGTTTCATTGGATGCAAGGTTATCATGAATTGATTGAATCCTTCAAGTTTGCTTCTCCACTCGAATACAATGAGACAAAAACAATTTGAATTTGTGCACATAATCCTTCGGCAGTCCATAACAATCTGAAGGTGCATCCTTCAGCAAATAATGTATCATATGAAACAGCACCTGACATTTCTGACAACTACTGACAATATCAGCACCTGCTTCAGAAGCTGCACAGTCAAGTGTGTATTGGATGTTGTGACTGGCTGCACAATCACTTGCAATGTGAGTATCAAAATTATACTTGAAGAAATGTTCAAGCCTTTTTAGCATTTTGCAGGATATTTGCTTTACAGCCTCCACTTGAATTCGACCAATGATACATACCAAAATACCAAGATTGTCATATAACAATATACCAGTGGCATATTCAACAGCTTTTTGCACCTTTTGGTTGAATGATGTCAATGCAGAAACTACTTTTGTGAAAGAGCCATGTAATGTCCTATCTGTTGCATTGGGAACCATTCCAAATAGTCACAGTAAACGTACTCTGCTATTTTCTGATGAATTAAGCAAGGGAAATCAATTGTTTTACCATCCACTTCAACCTTTTTTGTTCCTCAAGATAAAACTTTCACATTGATTGGGCTCAAGATGAACTCTACTGCTTTCAGTGCAGCTCGTTTACAGTAATGCTGAGCAGATCGTACTGTAGATCTAGCTGAAACCCATACTTCAGTCTACGAAAGTACTGTCTAGCCGTTTCAAAAGCTTGTTCTCCAATCTTCAATCTCTCTTTCACTTCTATGAATGTCATCGACTGATGTAGCAGTGCAAGTATAACTTTTCTTTGAATACATTTCTCTGGTAGAGTGTGTTACACTTCATTGGCAGATGAGAATAGTTTTGTATCATCAGATTTCTTATAAATTTCATTTCCAATTGCATTCATAAAACCATCTAGATCTCCTGGGAGTAACATGGTGCATAGAATTCTTAATACAGTCATACAGAATGCAAGCAATCGGTTGTTCTTGTCAAGAGCACTGAAACTTGATACCTTCCATCGAGCTTCTTCATTTGGAAAGTTTAATGTTACTGTGGATTCGATACCAAAGAACTGCCGAATTGAACAGACATCATTCTTGCTCCCTGTTGGAGTACTGTGACAATACTTTGAACACCTTGCTTTCACACTTGAGTTCTTGGATGATCTGTGTCGTTTCTTTGGTGTCACAAAATCCAAGGGATCCTCAGAAGTATCACTAGACATTTCATTTCGTTCTCCAATGGAATAGCATAATCAATCCATCATTGTTTCTTTTTTTGTGCTTTTAATTTGCTCTCCAGCTGTTTCTCACCTACTTTTCATGTCATTTTAACCTCTGGGTCTAAACTGTCGCTTCCACACTGACATCGAGGGCATTTCCCACAAGTACCGCACATACGTACTTTGTACCTACAAGCCATTTTCTTCTTTTCATATATTAACACTGCTTTATCAATGCAAGATCAGTACACTTTCTCACTGAATGTCGATATATCTGTTGTGTGGCTAGCCGTTGGATCTGATTTTCACAAAGGATGCGACAGTTGCATGCTTTTTGTCCAATCAAGTTTTGGTAAAAATTTTACCCAATAAAAATACAATTTGAAATGACTTGAAAAATTAGGTTCCGGCAAAATCCTGGATGCCTGGCCTGTGGAAGCACTGTTAAAAATTCCTTTCAAAAGGCATAATTTATAGATTATATACCTCTTAATAAAGACAAAGAACAGTGTTCTCTTTTCTGTCCGTTTGATCATATATAGTACAACTGATGGTTTTAGTTTCATCTGTATCTGGATGACACCTGTAAAATTTTCTTTCTTGTAGTATATGTACTATAGATTTTTGTTTTTTTGTGTATATTAATTTGATATACCTGTATCAAACAACAGTATTAAGTAATGTACCTTTAGTTTTAAGTAGATACATGTAACTGTATAAAAAATGCTCCATTTGCTTGCTCTATTAAATTGATAGATTAAAATGAAGCACATCTAAAGCAGGAGAACAAAATTAATTCTCTAGTTTACCAACCTTATTGGGTTGGCCATAATTTTTTTAATTATTAACATATTGCTGTATAGACAGCCTTTGGAAAGAATATAGTGATATTAATACTTGTGATCTGGCTGTAAGATTATTGATTCAGTAGCATTAAAGGTGTTTTGTTGTAAGCATCTTTATGTCTGACAACAAAATTTCTATCTTGTACTAAAGAAAAAAATGATGGCATTAGGACCTAGGTAGTTTTCATCATCTTAGTGTTCCCCATTACAGTATTTCAATCTTTGCTATAATTAATCCTTTATGTCCAGCAAAATGGTTGGCCACACTAAGACTAAAATGTTCTGGACAAAAAACTTGCGTGCTAATCCTGCATTCTTGTAATTCTCGTATTTTCATTTTGTGGTATGCTGCTGATCATAAATTGGTACTTTTGACATATCACGTGTGATTTTATCAATTGTAATATACAAATGTACCATTGAAAACAGATTCTTGGAAACAATATGCCGTAATATGAATGTTTTTTTTTGTGATTGTGATTTACTGAAACAATAGGCTAGTTTATTGTTTGGAGGTTTCTCACAATAAGATGCCTTTGTAAACACATTTCAACAGTTTATTTATTGGATTCAATTCTCTTGATTCAATCCCAGTCTACTCTTTTCTGAAACCAGTTGTTTTCCCACAAAGTTTACACATTTTTATCTTTCTAAAAAAGAATAGTACAATCCATCAAAAAGATCATGGGATTCCTTTATGATTGTCTAGTTGCTTCACATATTCTGTACCAATATACTATTATTAAAAAAAAAAGCTCTTTCACAGATTACTCATGAAGATTTTTATAAACAAAATATGGGCTGTAATGTCTGGTTAACCTTGTAGATATGAACATCTCTTTGAACTGGTGTTATTTTAAATTTTGAAGTAATATCCATCCATTATGTTTTATCTACCAGCATTCTCAAAATTATCATGAAACAAAGGAAGCAATAAAAATAACTTTTGTCTGTTGCAAAAATTTATTGGCATCGTGCAGCCTTATGAACAATGCTTTTAACTGCTCATAGTGCAGAAATATACCTGACTTCATACTGAAAATCATCCAGTCAGAAACAACTGTCAGTCCTTAAGAATGAGTCCTGAAATAGTTCTCAATATTCATTTATTGTAAACAATTATAAAGTTGTATTTCAAGAACAGTTAATAAATTTAAAGGCTGTTTAATGCAGGCATACAAGAATGTAGATGTGGTAATCATCATCTATGTAATAAAGAGGGTAAACTTGAGAAGAGTCACTATTACTAATATTGTTCAGATAGTTTTGCAAAGTATAAATAATACTCTAGGTCTAGTGCCATTTGAAATTACAATACAGTACATTACTTCCAATCACATAAATAGCCATTCTTGTTCAGTGCTGCCCTCTATATCCAAAAAACATTTTCACAAACCTTGAGCCCCCAGGTATCCCACAATGAACATGGTCCAACTGCTTCTCACATGTAAATCATCATGGTACAACCCTCCACCAATAGGAATGCGAGACACCCTCCTGAAGCATGTGACTTCCTCTATTCAACTCTACTGAACTATCACTTGAAGTTTTGGCAGAAAATGGAAGCACCAGCATGCAGTACTTATGAAACTGATGAACCAGGGTTATTTGCTGCTCTGTACATTTATCTTCAAGTTGATATCAAGGTTGTAGATCTAATTTAGTACCAATATTGACATGAACAGTAGTTGTTCATGCCAAATAGATAATTTTATGTAATGCCATAGTGACCACTGTTGTACTTAGGGAAGTATATATATATATATATATATATGCACAGTAGTTAAACTCTAAAAAAACCTATCAGGCAAAAAAAAAAGTAAAAAACTACATTAGCAGTTTCAGTTACAAGACTGACCATGCAAAAGTTGGAAACAAAGTGAAATGTTCACATAGTAAACAGTTGTTTTCAAGAGGTAAATAGATATAGTCATTTGATTTTGTGGGATCCAAATTCTCCCAAAATGTAGCTTCAAAGATTTTTAAGAGATAAGGAAGAAATGCATCAGCATCACTATGGAAACTTTAAACTCATGCTTGTAGTTAATAAATATTCTGCAAATTGTTTGGATAGACTAGGAATGTTGAGAATCCATTTTAAATACAAGATTCAATTTTTGATCCTTTAAGTACAGAAACATTAGGAAAGTTTTTGAAATGGGAGTGTTTGTAATTCACTGAAGAGTTTCTGACATAATTAAATGATTATATATGGCTATACTTTAGAAAATGAAATGTATTTTGGTTTTCTCAAAGTTTTGCCATTACAGCCTCATCAGGAGAACCCAGTTACTCTGTTTTAGCAAAACTAGTAAGTTGCACCTCACAGGAGATAATAAAAATTGTCCCAGTGACTGTAGGTTTATTAGTCTCACATGAATAATGGGAAAAGTTTTTGAAAGATAAAAGATGCTTTGCAAAGTCATTTAACAAAGTTAAAAAGTTTTCTTCGATAGTCAACATGTTTCATCAGGGGAAGGTCTTGCTTTACTAATCTCTTGAGATTTTTTAAACATGTTATTGCTTATTTAGATGAGGGTAAAGGTGTGAATTTGGTATAACTAGATTTTCAGGAAGCATCATTTGACAAGGTGCCACAAAAAACTTGGTAAAAACTTATCTCTATAAGTATGAGGGATAAGTTGGCTCATGTGATAGAAAATTGGGTTGATGGAAGAAAGCAGAGAGATTTTATAAATGGAGCTCAGTCAAACTGGATTAGTTTCACGAGTGGAGCACCTCAGGGCTCAGAGTTATGATCTTCTCTTATTTTGATTTACATCAGTGATGTAAATGAAGGAATGGTCAATAAAGTGCTTAGACTTGCAGATGATATTAAAGTCTTGGCTGTTTCTAGCTGTGAGGATGCTGCTGTTCTGCATAAGGATTTATATTGTTTGGTGAGTTGGGGCAATAAAAGGCAAATGGCTTTTCATTATAATAAATGCAAGGTGAATTATTAGTATTATTGTGATAGGAATAACCTTAAAAGTGTTATGGAAATAAAAGATCTGTGTTCAGGTTGGTCAGTCTATTATACCATCCAAGCCATATGCTGTTGGTAGTGGTATAGTAAATAGGGTTTTAGGTTGTATGTAAATAAATATTGAAAAAAAAAAAGAGTAATTATTTATAATTATATTGTACAAGTCATTGGTTAGGCCACATTTGGAGTGTTGTATCCTGTCTTGGGCTCCTTACCTTAGAAAGAACATGGATTATTGAAAAGGGTTCACAGAGGGACTACCTTCATTGGAGAGGTTGTCATGTGAGGATAAGTTAGGGTCTTGCTTTTTCTAGAAAAGAAAAATGAGTTAGGAGGTATTGAGTTAGTTATTGAGGTGTTTCAGGTTGTTAAGAGAACTGACAGTTTGATGCATCATATATTTGTACATAATGGAGAGAATGGTAGAACTATGAGACACAAATACAAATTTTGACAGAGTAGGGGCCATCTTCAACTATAGTTGTAGTGGAATTTAAGAGAAGGCTTGATAAATATTTAGTTAAATATTTCTTTTTGTATAATTTAGTTTAGTGGATGGGATAGTCTGGATGTACCAGTGAGTCAACTGTTTTCCTTAATGTTATATTACATTAATAAAAAATAATTGTAAAAAACATAGTTAGTTCTGCTAAGGAAAAAACTTACCTAAATCTATTAGATAAGTTATTAACAATTTAAAGAATTGATTTGAAGCCACTTAAAATGACAGGGACTTTTTCCAGTGAAATTTTTGTGCATAAAGGCAATTATTAAACAATTCTAGTGTAATAAAGACTGGTTACATTGATTTTTTAGCCTGTCCTATACCAGAAAAATACAGAAGGTTGAGTACATTAAAATGAGTTTGAATATGAGAATCATCAAGTCTCATGACAACTACAACCAATATAAAGTCGCTATGGAACAACATGTATCAGGACTATATTTTGATATTATTTGACTTTTCATGGGTAGTGTGATGCCACTGAAAATTGCTCTCTTTTAGAAAGAGTATGTAGCAACTATTTCCAACATACTATATTCCTACACTCAGGTCATAGAGGTATGTTCAGATGGAGATTTATAGTTTCCAAGATGGATATATCCCTTCTACTAAATGACATTTCAAAACAAAGGAATATGAATCATCTTAGAGCCCAAAGATAAAAAAAAAATTGCAAAAGTTGTAGCACGGGAGTGGTAAGAAAAGTATGGCATTTGGTAACAGATGGAAATCCACAAACACAAATATCAATGGCAGAAGCCATCCTTGTGTTCCAGTAAACAACACACAAACATAATCTAGAATGATTCTGTTCCAAAACTTCACATCATTCATGTGTACACAAATTGCTTTCATGACATATCCATTCAATTGTCACATACCTGAATCTGCTGGAAAATGAAACAGGTATTCATACTATTCCAGAAGAAGACATACCAGTCAAATCACTGGACACAGAGCCAGTGGATTTCCTTGTGAATGGACAATTGAAATGGGTACTGGAAAACCATCATCCTCATACATAACATTGATTATGGAAAGTAAGCAAGGAGATATGTTTAGTCAAACCACTTTCTATGTGTACTTGCTCATAACTGTTATATGATAGATAATCATTTATCACAAATTCCGCTGAATAAATATGCATTAAACAGAGTGAAGTGATGGCACATTTAATTCACCTCATGATGATTTTTTCGTTTTACGTCATCGGTGAATACCACAAAACCATATCTTTATGATTCCACATACATTCCTGTAGTTGAAATGATTGCTAATAGAAGGAAACATAAAAATCATGAATGTTTATTGAAACCTGCTAAACTAGGTTTTGTAAGGTTGGAACATTTTTAATCAGCTCATTCTTTTAACAGCCTGATCATTGTAGGGATTGATAAGGTTTGTGACTGGTCTCTTCCTTTTTTCACTCTCTTCTCTCTCCTTGTAAATGTTTTTTTTTATGAGTCTTGAATACAACATTTCTTCAGTGTTAGCTGAATAGTTAAGTGTTATATCTTTAATCAGTAGATGTATTGACTCTTCTGTCTTGTTATAGTAGTTTATTTGTCATTTATTTTAGTTATTTTCTTCCGATAAATTGCTTAACTTTTAATCTTATTTCACCAAAATTACCTGGGATTTAATATGACTGATTTGTCTTTTACTTGTTGTGGCCATCCTTTGCTTTCCAAGTTAATATTCTAGCAGCCAATTAGTGAATTTGGCTTACAATTCAACTATATGTAATTGTTACTCTCGATTTCAGTTTTTTTTTAAAATGTAGAATTTTAGAAAAAGACATTGTAACACTTTATATATATATATATATATATTAATATTTCCAAATAACCTAAATGTTGTTAGTAAATGGTGGATAACACATGAATGTATTTCATGGAAAGAGGTGTACCAGAAACTGATAGGTTAAAATTTTATTAAAGAAATATTTAAGCCACATGGGCCACAACTTCTAGCTTGTCACTATAATACAGTAATAGATATAAATTGCCTTTATTGCCACTTCCCTATTTCCTGACCTGTAGGTTTTTAGCTTCAACTTTGATGCTATTCATTTTTGGATACTGACCTGTAGCCTGTACTTTGCTTTCTCTGTATTTCAGCTAAGTTTTTTATTTACATTCAATGTTATTTGTTGAGGAGGTTTTAACTTCAGTATTCCAAAAAGCCATATAGGTAATACGGGCGAATTCTTTGAAGATTTTACTCCCATTTATTTACTGTTCATAATATTTTTTTTAAATTGTATTTCAATCATGAATAATTGAAGTCAGATGTCCATAACAATACGTTTGTGAAGCAACTTACTACATTGACATACAAGAGATAAAAATTTTAATTTAAGGTATATGTTACCTGAAATGCGTAAGTGTTCAGAAGGGTTTGAATTGTAGAGCACAGTGATTTAAATTTTTGTAACTTTAATCTATAAATGGACATAAAATATTTCACTACTAAATTACTTAGTAAATAGTAAAAGTAATAGTATTTTGCTTATAGAAAAAACATTAAAAATAAACTTTTATTATACTGCTTACTCTTTATACACTGTACATCCTACAGTATTCAAAACACTTAAAAAAACTGCATATCTGTGTATGGCATGACCTCTTCTACCTACTTCAATTTAGTTGTTTTTCCTACATGCCCTTTTCTTTTAAGTTTAAAATGTTTTTATGAACATTTAGTTGAATTTTTGTGTAATATACAAGTCCCATTGAATATCTAGGCACTTTTGATTAGAAAGGAATAATTAATATTTATGTTTGCTTGAGAATTAAAATAATGTGCAATGTTCATCTTCCAATGATAAAAAGGAAATTATAGTAAAAAGTCTTAGAGTAAGAGACCTTCAAAGTACAGTTATTAAGTAATGACTATCCTGAAGTATCCTCTCTTTTCTAAATTGAAACTTAATATTCTAAAAATTGTAGTTTTACATTATATTGGGTAAATGAAACTTTTAGTAGTCACAGTAAGGAGCATATGGTTTTTATAAATAAAAACTTGAATTGTTAAAATCTTGAGAAATTCCTATATTTAATCATATCAGAAATATAAATTTTAAAAGATTTAATGGATAAACTTGCACATAATTGGTCTTAGATTTGAAAAAGTTGTTTTAATAATATGATTTGTAAAATAACATTTTGTTTTTTACAGATTAGAGCCAATAGCTTTCTTTTAATCTCTCATCCAAAGAACCTTTTACAAATATTGGATAGAATTCCAGAACTTGGTGGAAAGGATATCAGGGAAGTGTGTATGAAATGTCCTCGTATTTTATCTGTAAATGCAGAAAGTTTAGAAGAAACCAGTGGCCTTCTTTCTGAGTATGGTATTAGTAACACTCAGATCCATAAATGTGCTAATATCTTTACACTTAGTCCAAAAACTGTAAAAGAGAGATTGGAAGAATTAAATCGGGTTGCTGAGTTCCAAGTCATGAAATCCTACGAGAGAATTTTATTCCTTGTTTATTACCAAAATAAAGCTAAGCAAAGGTTGCAAATGCTGAACTCCCTCGGGTTTGTGTCTGTATCTTTGGACATGCTCAGTTGCTCTACAACTAACTTTAAAAAGTTTATGTACTTTGGTGAAGATCGGTGCTTAGGTAAAGAAAGTATAACTTATCTTGCTATCCAACTGAATAAATCTGACGTTGAGGTAAAACAAAGTCTTCAGGTTCATCCAAATATGTATCGTATTTCTTTACTTAATGCTAAAAAAGTTGTTCAATTTTTACTTGGTCAGGGTTTTACTAGAGAACAAGTTTGGAAAGGAATACCAATTGTTCTTTACAATGTCTCTGTTGTAGAGAAACATCTCAAAAATTTGCCTGATCAAGAAGAAATGCAGCCTTTTATTGGTTGGAAAACTAATCCTAATGTTATTCAGCTTCTGTTATATTACATTGAGAGAAACACAAGATTTACAGGAGAAGGTGTCTACCAAGGCATAACAGAGCCACGGCATGGAATGAAAAGAGAGAGGAAGTTAAAACTGCTGTCAGGTGATATAAAATATGGATACTACCCTAAAGAAGGTAGCTTAACACTGCGTGATTTTTTGAATGAAGAGTGTAGTAAAAAGCATTTAGATGATGAAATTCTAAAGGACTAAATAGAGTTTTTGTTTATCGATACATGACTTGTTTGTAAATACAAATTCAGTTATTCATAATTAGTATGAAACCTTGAACTCTGTTTGGTAACAACCATCTAATACCTGTACATTGAACACGTAAAGTGAAAAATGTTGTAGTAAAGCTGAATTTAAGTAGATGTGAGTTTTTGTATAGCAAGTACCAATGAAATTATTTCTAAATTTGAATGTGTTTCATAATCTTTTTTTGAACAGAACATTCAATTAGTATGTGTATATACATATGTTACATATTATATACATGCATATAGTACATGTATATATTTAATATTTTCTTTCATTACAAATTGTTTTCAGATAATAGATAGGAGAAATACTAGTTATGATCAGATTTTAGATATCTGGCTCCTGATATCCAATCACATTTCAATATTTTCAGATTGGATAGTAGATGTGGCTATATATATATATATTTAAAATGCATTGCAGGCTCGAGATAAAATTTTGTTACATCATAATATTAAACTAGTTATTTCATCATTGTTCTCTGAAAATTTAATAAGGATGTGTATGCCAATCTAAAGTTCTGCATGAGTAAATGGCCATTGCAGGCCCTTTAAAAAAATGTGGCACATGGTGCCATGAGACAGTGCTTTGCACCCCAATACCCTACTAAGAATGGTGTTTGAATTGTGCTTGCTGTTGGTATCCCTGCCACAACTGTGACCATTTCTAGCATACACTAGCAATACAATTGGTGGGAATGATGTTTTATTTAAATAGATAAAGACTGCTTGTACTACAACTATCAGGATTCCCACTCTTTAATACCAGCAAAAATGCTGCTATGTTTAGAAGCTATTAGAAAGCACCAGTGGGCTAGATGATGCAATACATATTATGTTTGGTGCATATGCAAGTAGTATCATGCCTGTGTAACATTGTTAGAAATATATTGATGGAAATGCTTTCTGATTCATTGCAAAATTAATATTTGTTCCATCTCTGTCAGATGTATTAATAAAAGTCCTAAAGATGCATAACACTGAGTAAAGGAGTCTAGACCAAATGGCAGGAGAAAACTACTATTATATTCTACATTTGCATGATACGTAGTTTGATGAGTTGCAATATATTAAAATACTAAATAATGAAACACTAATTCTAAAAGTATGATGAAATACACATAGTAGATGATAGGTTATAACTTAATGTAGGTTTTCAAGAAAATTTTGGTAAAATAATTTAACTACTATTTTCAAGATTGATACACTCACCTGCCCATCATTTTACACCCTCAAATAAATGCCTGTGTCAGTTTTGTATGTATTTCAGTATTTTGGAAATTCTAAAACAACATATTTTCAAACTCAAGAAAAAATCTAAATACAGAGTTTAATAACTTTAGTGCAGTGTCAAGTCTTTCTACAGAAATCTGATAGAAACATTTTTTTAACATATCTTATTTAACAAATAAAAGGAATAGAAGATGCAATTATTTTGTTTAAGAAAATAACTTAATAATACTAGGCAGTGAAACATACTATATCTTAGACTAAACACACAAAAAAATATATATTAGTACAAATATATAAAATGTAAATATTTCTTTAAAAAAAAGATGACAATTCAGAATTATAAAAAATACAAAAAGAAAAAAATCAGAAATTGAATATAATAATGAAATAAATACATATATTTTAGTTTTTAATAAAACAAGTTCTCCATGCTAATAAAGAAATCATCATATCAAAAAGTTTCTGTACTGTACTTGAAGATAAAGCTGGTAAAAATAATTATGAAATATATGGAAGATTTAACACTACAACCTAATATTTTCCACTACTAAGTTAATGAGAAGTTCATTGCCATGAACTTTGGGTTGTAAAATACCCAATTGATCCATGTATTGTGTTGTCTGCTGTTCATCTGTGTAGAATTATAGTTTGACTTATCAAAGTTACATTCACCATGTTAACCAGGTCAACATATGTAATTGGTAATACATAGCCCACAAATTTTCTATCTCAACCATTCAGGGTTGTCAGGCCTCCCAGACGTTAACACATCTTTTTTTTTTTTCAGGTGTGTTGTACTAGAATCTTGAGTGTTTGTTAAATTACCTTCAAGATTAATTGACCTTTTTTACTTTTGGAGACAACAATTAACTTCAATGTACTAGAATTCTAAGCCACATGACCCCAGTAATCAAGCTGTATCTGCCTTCTCTGTTTCTTAATAATAGCTCTTCAGTGATGTTTCTGTTAGATCAGTCTTTTTCAGACAACAGTCATGCCAATATTTTTATACTTCTTTAGTGTTCCATAAACTGGTTAATATCATAGGTCTCTGATTTCCAAGTCGACATTGAAGCAGATCATAAGGAAAAAAGTACTAGATGGGGTTGCTGTGATTTGAGTTTCTTTGACTATCTTTCTTATCAAAACTGCTGTTGATATCTTGGATGTGGCTAGGAGCTTTCTAATTTTTTGTTCTTGAGCCTTCATCAAATTAGGAAGTTGGTAACAGTACCAGAAATATGACGAACTTTGTTGCCAGAGATTTTTAGGCTGGAGGGTTTTCTTTCCTAAGCAGAGCCTATTTTTACTAATGAGGGCATTTGTTCTTATCTGAATTGTGGTTTTCTTCCCTAAATTATCTTCTATATGAATTTTTCTACTCCCATAGAAAAACTAAAGATTCCCTTCTTCAAAACATTTTGTTGTTTAGTTCTTCATCATTTAACTATCTTCCTGTATAAAATATTGTCATCAGAAACACTACTCAATCTTCCTTATACCATGTACCACTACCAAAAAAAGGTTTTGTACATGTGCCAATCCTATGATCAAAATTCCCACCTCTACATGTATTAACATATACTGACCAAATTTTTGATGCAAAACAGCAATTAGATATATGCCCTCCACCAGTAGGAGGACAACTCATCTTTCATGTGCAGTACTCCCCTTGAGCTTTGTGTGTATACAAAAAGTCCATTCTTTTCCTTGACACTGCATTGTTCAGCAATTTTCTTTTTCATTACAAATTACAGCAATTTTGCCCTTGTTATTTTCAGATTTTTATTACTGTTTAAATTAATATTTTTCTTACCTTCATTTTCTCAATTTCAAGAAAAAAACGAATATGGAATATTTGTTCTAAGAGTCTATGATGTGACAGGAATATTCCTCAATATCATTTACACAGTGTTTGGATTTTGGCAGAAACCAAATAATTAATCACAGTTTTGTCAGTATGAAATTGGTCAAGGTTTAAGTACCATGGACATGCTAGACCTCATTAAAAAAATGTAGAAATTATAATAATATTTCTTTCCATGAATTCAGTTTTGTGGAACTTATTGAATCTGACTTTTCATATCTTTGTTTCTAAAACTTTCCATGGTCCAAGCACTCTTTCATTGGAATTGTCTTATTTTCCTTTCATAATAGCTGAAGTTATTTCATTAGTGAGCAATGTTTCCATCATTGTACATCATGTATTTGGTTCTATCCTATGTTCTTCATCTTGGACCAAGATCTCGTGGTCTGTCTTCTGTTTGAACGACCTTAACCATCTATTCCAACAATATGTATTTGAGGACAGGTAACATCCACCTTTGTGCTCAGTTAACTGAGGTATGTGACATTTGCTTTCTTCAGATGTTTCTTCTGACTCTCAAATGAGTTTCTTGCATGCATCTGATTTTTCTTCCCTCTTCTGATTATTGCATTATTGTAATTATTTGTCTCTGCTTCATTTTGACTATCAGTTACCACTCATGGACCTTAAGACTTTCTCTGTATCTGTGGTTGAAATTCATCCTCTTTTCTGGTGCTATTATCCCTCGAATCTCTTCTCCCAGCTTGAGAATTTTCTTCTTCTCATACTTTGGCTTTTGAAGAGTTTCTCATCCTATGGCTTCTTCTTGGTGTCCCCTCTTGAGAGACCAGCCATCATGAAGCTCTGCTGTGATCCTATGGGAACTTGGTTCATACACTGTTGGGTCACAGTTTTTCTCACAGGAGCTTCCTTTGTCTTTCTTAAGTCTGCCAATATTTTTTGCTACAGATATTTATATATTCTATTTTGATCTATTTCAACAAATTCACTATAATTTCATACATAAACCAAATGGTACTCGCTCTCTGAACCTCTGATCACTTGTTCTTGAGCTCCATTTTTGGGCTTATGACCATAACATCTGATTGTTGGCATTTCATGTTCTGGAAGTTTTGAATTTATTAGTAGGTTAGCTTTTTCACCCTCATAGAATCCTTCAAAGAGAGTGGTCTTTACATCTTCTATATTTGTGACTCCTCTCTACACCAAACATCCACTTCAATTGGGATCTCCATTCTCAGACTCTATGGTCTTGGCATTATACATTAATACTTTGGATTTGTCCAACCTATTTCTGTATGCCTGTCCTTCAGCTTCTTTCCAGGTAGCTGTTTTTAATTCACAACACTCCTTGCCTTCTTTGGTCAGCCCAATTGCAGTTGTCTCTCCTTTACTTTTTGGCAATTATGAGACTGCTATATCTTTATTCTTAGAGGTCTCTATTTTTTTAATGTCAGCCTCTGACATCCATTTTTTCCCAGAATGTTCCATTACTTCATCTTTCATGTGTGGCTTTCTTCCAGTTACTTGCAAGACAGGTATGTTTTTCTTGCAGAGTAGCCCATTTTTCTTGCTTGCTGTTGTTAGCTATCCACCCTTGCAATTTATAAAGACAAGTGGACGATTTATTGATGCTGGCCCATTTGCCACTTCGACTCGTAACCTGAGGGTCACGGGTTCGAATCCCCATCCTACCAACATGCTCGTCCTTTCAGCTGTGGGGGTGTTATAATGTGATGGTCAATCCCACTATTCGTTGGTAAAAAGAGTAGCCCAAGAGTTGGCGATGGATGGTGATGACTAGCTGCTTTCCCTCTAGTCTTACACTGCTAAATTAGGGATGGCTAGTGCAGATAGCCCTCGTGTAGCTTTGCACGAAATTCAAAACAAACAAACAATCTTTGTACCCAGCTCTTGAGTGTGGTGTATCTGTTTCTATGATTACTGGTTACAGATAACCTTTTGTAAACGCAATTCTGTCTTCACTGATTAATCTCCCTTCTTTATCCAGTTCTTTTGGCTCTTTTTAAGCATTTTTGTTTTCTTATCCAGCTTCTCTTCCAGGCTGGAACCACTGCTTAGCTCTCAGAGCTTTTGCATATTCTCCAATCAAACCTGTGGTCGCCTATTCCCTATAGCATCCTTCTTTCTTAATTTTCTTCATTTGTTGCTGGTGGAAGATGTCACTGACATTTTTGCCTTAGATGTTTCCAATCAGCGGGATAGCTTTATTTTTCCCATATTGCTCCTTCCTCTCCAAGTCTTGAGCTGCTTGGAAGGATGATTAGATGTTTTCTCCAATCCCCTTTCTTTTCTGTACAGTTGCTCAAACCCTGATCATTTCCTTTGCCTTGTTTGGGCAGGTTGCTGTTATTCTGGAGACAATAGAACTCACCATATGTACTTCTCTCCCAAAATGCACATCAAGTAGTGGATAAGAGAAAGCATTAATCCCATCTACCCCTGCTCAGTACTCACTGTTATGATTAGGTTTTCTGTGAAACTGTTTCATCAGTTACTATAAGGCCTTGCATGGCCAGGTGGCGGCGCTCGAGTCGTAATCTGCGTTATAATGTAACAGTCAATCCCACTATTCATTGGTAAAAGAGTAGCCAAAGAGTTGGTGGTGGATGGTGATGACTAGCTGCTTTACATCTAATCTTTCACTGCTAAATTATGGATGGCTAGTGCAGATAACCCTCGTGTAGCTTTGCGCGAAATTCAAAAACAACCAACAGCTACTATATTTACCTTTCAACCCATACTTCTCCTTCCAAGCAAAAACTAGCACCAGGGGTGGTACCCTCACATCACTCCTGTCCAGCTCTTGATGTCCCTATTTGCAGCAACCCATTAAACAGTCTCTCAGTATAAGACCTTATGAGGTGATAGATAATTCTCATTTAATTCACGCTCTTCTATGGTGTTCTTCTCTATACAAATTTATCCTCCCCGTTTTCTTCCATTGGATTGGTGGAACCCTTGCTTCCCCAGTAGCTCAATACTGGGGAGATCAAAATTGGAGAGTTCCCCTTTGGGTAAGTGTAATCTCACTGATATGAGACCAAGTGAATGAAATGCTTGAACAAAAGCAGTGCAGGGGAGTCTACCTGAAAGTGCATCACAGGCTACTCCCTACACAAAGAACCAGATTATTCCCAGTGAATACAACCAGCCGAATGGGTCTTGCAATAGGTTACAGGATTGAAAACAGACGCATAAATGTACTTGCTCTTTCAGCTGTGGGGGGGCGTTATTATGTTAAATTCAATCCCACTATTCGTTGTAAAAGGGTAACTAAAGAGTTGGCACTCTTGATTAGCTGTCATTCCTCTAGTCTGTCACTTCAAAATTAGGGATGACTAGCTTAAATACTGCACTAGTAGCTTCACAGAAAATTTCCATAAAACAAACAAACAGAAAGAAAACCAGTTTCTAGGATCCCTATTTTCACATTTAATCAAGGGACCAGTGTATATATACAAAAAATAAAAAATAAAATCCTTTCGGAGAATAAAGAAATCAAAAGGAAAACTCGAGGAGTGTGTCACTCACTCCGTTGTGGGGGGGGGGGGGGTACTTAGTGGGATATCACATCTATCTTAAGCAAAGAATACTCTTCACCCGATACAAGTGGCGGTGCAGAAAGGGACTGTCAAAAGAATCTCCCCTGTGCTGCTAAGGTGTTGTAAAGGTGAGCAGAATGTAAAGTGTAAAGTCATATCTCAGGGGGTTGGCAGTTCACGTATGTGTAGTCATACAGTATGTGAGAAATACTTACCAGAATAAGTAGGACAGGGATGAATAATCCCAGATTTGCATCCAGAGAAGAATATTTTGAGACAAACTTTCTAGCTCTCCCTTTCTGTTAATGAGATTAATCAGGTGATGTGGCGATCTGGGAATTTCTGATAGAGGTTAGAATTCAAAATACTACTAAGTAAAATTAGTTTTGCCTACGTCTGATTATCTCGCAGCACTATATTTGATGACGTGCCATTTTTCCATTAATGATGATAAAGTGCTTCTATGCAATAAAATTTTATGTTAGTCTCGTATTTTCTCGTTAAAGCAAGCATATTAACTTTTGCTTACGAAGTTCAGAACCCTTATTATAATACTACTAATAAATTTTTCTCTTCAGACAATCAATTTCAGTATAAAAAATTATAAGTATATATATGTGTGTGTGTATAAAAAATTTGGTCCTCCGGTGGGACAGCGGTAAGTCTTAATTCTAAAATCACGGGTTCGATTCCCTTTGATAGACACAGCAGACATAAGAAAGAAAACATAAAGAAGTCGAGTTACAAATGTTCTATATCATAAACTGAATGATAGAGACAAGGTTAAAAATATTTAACTTTCTACTTCACTGTTTCCAGTTGATGAGAACATTTGACCAGTCAGGGGTATTTGAACTTTCCGGTTACTGATTTTTTTTTAAGTGCTATGATATCGCAGAGATATTTATGCTTGGGTTTCAAGTTTAAATTACACTTGACCATTTAGTTAGGATGTTTACATTTAAGATAGGAGATGTAATGTTTTCTGCCACTAAGTACCACCATTAAATTAAAAAATTGAAAGAAACATATAAAATCCTTTGTTTTATTTGCCAAATATCCAAAAATAGTCACACATAAAATCGAATAAACATAAGCGTGAAGTTTATTTCAGGACTTGAAGCCGCATAAAATGTTTTTAGAGTCGTGAATAATAGTTGTCTTTCACCACTAAAGATGGTGTGGTTTCGATATCTTTCAGAGTTTTGCATCCTAAAACAAACAAAAAAAAATTAAAGATTTACGGTGAAAGTAAGCATGATATTTTATTGCAATTTGTAAATCAAAATATTCTTCAATTTCCTGTAAGCACAATTAATTTCATGTAATCAGAAATGCTTGAATAACTGTCGTTAGTGTTTATTTATTAATTTCATGATTTCCTTCCTGTGATCAATTCAGGTCAGTGATTTCCTATCTCAAACAAGTTGAGAGGTAAAGCCTACTTTCTGTTGTTGAGCACCGATTTTCTAAGTTAAATGGTAATGGTTTCCAGTATGCGTAGGTCACTATTTTTGCTGGTTTGTAAAGTAATATTGAGCTGCTACTTATATGACTGATTATCACTGCGCTCGAACCAATGTACTCAAGTTTAGAATTTGGGCATTCGTAAAGATATTATACAGAGGACTTTTCCACAGAGTCAATTTTGACCAGTGGCACAGTGGTATGTCTGCGAACTTATAATGCTAGAAACCGGCTTTCGATACCCGTGGTGGGCAGAGCACAGATAGCCCACTATGTAGCTTTGTGCTTAACTACAAACAACACAAAGTTAAAATGATTTTACAAGAAGAAAACCAGTTTAAACTTCTTTACATTAACCTTCATTTTGACTTTGATATGTAGACATTTACTGCGGTTTTTGTTGTCAAGATGAACAAACAAAATTCCTTCAACACATAAATAACCTATACAAAGACATACAATTTCTAGTTGAAAATGAAAATAACTACAAAATAATTTTTTAAGTGTTAACATCACATGAAACCCCAAAAAATCTCTAAAATTCATAGAAAAACGCACGCAGGAGAAATTACATAAACTGGTTTTCTAATTATGTAATCCATCAGAAACTAAGTACTTTAAAAAGCTTTCATGTTTAGTATACACTACAGGCATCACAGATAATATCGATGAATAAATTACAAGATACACTGCAGCAATTATCTAGACTTTTCCATAGATGAAACGGGACGTAGTTTGAGCATCAAATTAAAAATACACCAACGTCTCACGTCCATGAATAAAAACAACCACAGTTTTTCTGAACAGACTGTCGACGTACTAAAACATGAACCTGACATTAACAGGAGAAAAAGTCGAGAAGCCCTACTAATAAAATCAAACATCCCAACAGTTTAACAAATTCCCAGAAACAATACTATGCTTGTTTTATTATTCCTCCAGGCATCCTTAATCTTATCCAAATCTTTCGCACATCTTTCACATGATCAACTTCATCTACTCTTTTTGTGTTTTCTGTTAAGTTATAAATAAATTATTTATCAATTCACGCGTATTGATATTCACATGCATAACTAACGACTATCGATTCTCCAATTTAAAAACATTGTTTAACTCTGATTTAATTCCAAAATCTTCTTTACCGTTAAAATCTGTGTAGTTGAGAACAATCGCAAAAGCGACCGAAAAGTTGTACCAATTTAATAAAATATATAAATTTTTCCTTACTGTAAAAGTTCTAACATCTAAAAGAGGTATACATTTATTTTGTACCTTTGATTTACAAAGCTTGATTAAAATCTTAGTTAACCGTGCCCATAAATAAGTGAATAATTAGAAACTGTTTTACAATGAGTTGAATTACATTAAAGAATGCCTTTGTAAAAATGATTTCCCTAGAAGTGTATTAAAAGATCATCAACATCTTGAAATAATGAATGGCCATGCTTCTGAGGTTTTTGATGTGTTAAAGTTTTCTAAGAGGAATAACCTGGTAGCTCCAGCTTTACACTTTAACCCCTGAATAGCAATATCAAGATGTACGTGTAGCATAACTTGATATAGTTGTATAAAAGATGTAGCACATCAAAATTATAAGTTGAACTAAGTAGAGCTGTTTTGACATCATGCTAACTTATTTCTAACAAGAAAACTTTAAAGGATTCGCCCTTATAGTGAAGCGGCTTTACAGTCAAATTTCATATAAATCACATCAAAATATTAGTTTGATAATTATTAATCACACTCTTAGTTTCGTACTTCAGTTTCTCTAATCTCACACCCTTCAAGTATAAAATAATTACAAGAAGTGTGTATTACTTAAAATAAGCTATTTTAGACAAACAGCCAGTTTTCAAACGATATTGGATATCTACTGTTAACAAGTAAATAGACAAGACCGTGTCACAGCGGTATGTCTGCGGACTTACAACGCTAGAATCCGGGTTTCGATACTCGTGGTGGGCAGAGCACAGATAGCCCATTGTGTAGCTTTGTGCTTAATTACAAACAATACCGCGTAGAGTAATATAAAATAAAATAAAGTTTACATCCACTATTGTTTCCCCAGTGGCACAGCGGTATGTCTGCGGATTTACAACGCTAGAAACCGGGTTTCGATACTCGTGGTGGGAAGAGTGTAGCTTTGTGCTTTACTTCAAAGAAACAAACAAGTTTCGACAGATTCACGTGTCTTCTTTAGTCCAACTTTTCTTTGTGAGAGAAACACATTCAGATTATTTTATAACGGTCGTTTCAAGTCCTTTGAGGGCATATGATGTCAGTAAGGGGTTCAATTTATAGTGACCTTCTGAGATGTTGAAGTTTGGCAATTTTTAAACTAACGAACTTTCTACAATTTTTTTTTGACATAATTTCTAGTTTTATGTATCATTTTGGCAGATTTCCAGTTAATTATATAATCAAGATTTCTCATGTGAAGAAAAATAACATTATTTGTTTGACCATTTTTAATATCCCTTTTATGTTCTGCGAATATTAAATTCCTACCCGTTTCACCAACATAAACTTGGTCACAAGACTGACAGAGAACTGTATAGACTTTTTGTTCTTTATTTTCGAAAGTAGGTGTTGGGATATTTATAAACAATCTTGAAATTGTTGTTTTTGAGACATTTCTCTAGAAGCACAATATTAGAACTGTAGTTGACGTTGAGTATTTTCTTCTTATTTCCATATGTAGATGATGCTGTTTGCTGGCTATTGTTTCTACAGAATGTCTGCCTTGCCTTATGAAGGGCATTTTTGATAAAAACCTATAGAATATTATAGCCGTTTGAAGATTGTATAGATGTTTTTGATTTTTTCATCAAGGGTTGTATGATGATATATTCTGAAGGCTCTTAGAAACATGAAAGTCATAATGGATGTTTTAACTGTTTTATGGTGGCACGAGAAAAGGTGA
>NW_013665947.1:27758-38508 GCF_000517525.1 Limulus polyphemus | reverse complement strand
TGCCTTGCTTTATTTAGGGCATTTTTGATAAAACCTATAGAATATTATAGCCGTTTGAAGATTGTATAGATGTTTTCGATTTTTTCATCAAGGGTTGTATGATGATATATTCTGAAGGCTCTTAGAAACATGAAAGTCATAATGGATGTTTTAACTGTTTTATGGTGGCACGAGAAAAGGTGAATGTAGCTCAAACGGTTTGCTGGTTTTCTGTAGATTGAGAGGACAGGTCCTGTTTTTTCTCTACTGTCAAGTTTGCTTTTCACACTTACTATTCATAGTCTTGAAGTACCAAATTTAGATTTCCTTTCAGACCTTCACTGATGCTTAAATCTTGTCCAAACGTTGGTCGGCTTCTTGGCGTACATGATCGAATTATTTACTGATTTTCTGAATTAAAAATGTTTTAAAATCTCTTTAATTTTATAAAAGTTGTCAAAGTGAATGTTTTAATGTTGGCTGAACGTGAATCGGACGTCAGATAAATTTGATAGTGAGAATTAGACTAAAAATTTTATCTTCACGAGTATGAATCATACGCCAAAAATATTAAATTATGTTTTTGCACTTTCTTTTAGAATACAAATCTTGAAAACCACTTAGGTAGCAAATATTAGATTTTAATTTCATTATGAAACAAATTATTTTACTTTCGAATAACAAAAAATGGTCTACAATAAAACAAGCACCTTGTGGCTCAGCAGTAAGCTTGAAGGCCTATAACACTAAAATTCGAAGTTATGCCCCTACAGTGGACACAGCGAAGGTTTGCTCTTAATATTAAACAAAAAAGAAAAGTACGTTAAAACAAAAATGTTTTGTTTGTTTCAGAACAAAGCCATATTGGGATATCTGCTACGTCCATCACGGGAACTCGAACCCTGTGTTTTAGCATTTTAAGTCCCTAGACTTACCTCTGTTCCATCGGGGGTGGGGCAAAACAAAATGGACTTTAATAATATATTCTTCCCTATATGATTTAATTTCTAGCAACAGAGTAGCAAACACTACAGAAAATCTTTTTTAATTTATAAGTATTGTTCTTACTCTCCTTAAACTTATAAACCATAGATGTTTTTGAAGTCTCAGCTACTAAAGGCAAATCAGCACATTTTGATACATAGATATATTATTTTCACAATTGTTTTTGCCCGCCAGTGGCACAGCGGTATGTCTGTAACGTTGTGCTTAATTCCAAACAAACAAATAAACAATTTTTTTTTCGAGAAAGATTTATACTAACATGGATACTGTTCTAACCAAATCCTCATCTGATATTTTAGTGTAGAAGAAATATTCAGTGTGTTTATTATGTAAAACTCTTACATTAGAATGAATGAAATCATTATAAAAGTCACATACATTATGGTAAATTAACATGTTTAGAATAACTATGTAGACATTTTTACAAAAGCTGAGAGGGTGAATATTATTTACCTGATAAAGCCATTGCCAAGTCTAGTTCGTTTTTTAGAATTTTTAGCACTTGTTTAACACCGTCTTCTCCCTAAAGAATAGAAAAACCTCTTATGCAATGAAAATTATTTTTAATTAATAATAAAAAGACACCGTGTTGTTTGATAATATAAATATTTGTTGATAACTGTAGTAATTGTGTGTTACCAATTAGAATATAGGAGAGCTCATATAGGTTCTAATTTGTAAACTTGTAATAAGTAGTATGCATGTATTCTTGTGGTCTTCGCGGGTCAAACCGGTTTCCCGAGAAGTATTAGATAGATAAATCCGCAATAACAGCAGAGTGCGCCCAGGAAAGAGATAGTTCGTCTGTCATTCTTTTAGTGAAAAATAATGAGGTTAGACCAGTTTGGAATAAATGTACAAAATTTTCATTTTCACAAATGAGTAATATAAAACAAAGCACGCGCATAGGCGGCGAAAGATATTTGAATTTGGGAATCCTGACGATTGGGAACACTTTATTTTTTATGTTATATTTGAACTTGGGGTCCTGACGATCGGGGACACTTTATTTTCTATATTATATTTGAATTTGGGGTCCCGACGATCGGGGACACTTTATTTTTTATATTATATTTCAATTTGGGGGCCCCGACGATCGGGAACATTTTATTTTCTATGCTAACCGTGACCACTGAATTCAAACGTGAACAGTGACTTTCCATGATAATCATAAACAAATTTCTATTCCCCATTCAAAGGGGCACTTCGATACTAGGTCAAAAGAATCCAGTCCGTTCCGCAGTCTATGGTTTAAACAGTTTCTTTGAAAAATCACTATATAGATGAAATGTTGAGAGCAAAATATAATTTTCTAGAGTCATGTCATATAGTACTTTTTTAAACCCTGTCCTTGGAAGCGTAAAGTATATTTTAGGAACGTTTACGAGTTAATTCACTACATTTTTATACTAACCAAATATTGAATGTCAGAAAAAGTTAAATCAGCAAGCTTACGTTATAAGTAAGACCCCAGAGAACAGGACGTCCAATAAAGACAGCCTTCGCTCCAAGCGCTATGGCTTTTAAAACGTCTGTACCTGTTCGTACACCACTGTCTAAGTATACCTCGCACCTGCCATTTACTTTCTTTACCACTTCGGGCAATACATCCACCTGCAAAATCCAAAATTATTATATCTTCATCGATATGTGAAGAACATTTGAAGATCTCTTTAACATACTCAAGAAATTTCTACCAGTAATATATATATATATATATATATAATAACATGATCCCGTGAAATTTTAGCGACGTAAACTTCACTTCTACCGCATTTATAAATCAAGTGAAATATAATGGAAGTTCATGATGATTGGTGTAAAAAAAAAAGAATAATGAAGCCAACTTTATTCAATAAACAAAGAAATTAAATAGTAAGGATCCTTAATTAATACGTTACTTAAAGTTACAAGAAACATTTCTAGATCAATAAATTATTCTCATAACTCCTTAGTATAAGCTAAAGCCACAACTTGACATTTTTTGTTTGTTATGTATTTCGCGCTAAGCTGCACGAGGGCTATCTGCGCTAGCCGTCCCTAATTTAGCAGTGTTAGACCAACAAAATAGTGGGATCGACCGTCACATATAACGCCCCCACGGCTGAAAGGGCGAGCATATTTGGTGTAACGGGGATTCGAACCCGCGACGCCAGGCCACTTGACATTGTGTTATGAGCCATGATTTACAATAGTCACATTATGAGAACCCATGCGTCTAAGTGAAAAAGAACTAAATACTTGTGTATATAAAATAGACTAATCATGTGATATGTCAGATGATTGCTTGAGCCTCATAAATACAGAAATATACTCATATTTCAGTTAGTCTAAAAGATCATGGATCTGTAAGACTTAAAGGGAGGCATGGTTATGGGTGTTCGTTTAGCTGGAGTATTTCATTTGAGTGGTTGTTCAATGTTATTTCTCATCAGAACCTATCGAAAGAGCCAATCGACACGGAAAGTGCATTCTACTTGATATAACTTTGCCTGTCAACCACTGGTAATTAAAAGCTGCGCGGACAGCATTGCTAACTACAACAATTAATATACTGTGACGCGATTAACTGAGTAGATCAAAGGAATCAGAATTCGAGTATATTTAGCCGTACCATGAACAGGTCATTGTAATTATTATCATATGCCAATCGAGAATCAATCTGAACATTATTTATCTCAAATGTAAAAACATGTTTACCTAGAGTGCAAACTATAGTCAAAGAACGAGGAAAAATATATCAGGTAGTCCGACGAATCATTTTACACACTTTTTAGTACCTTTAGTATGGAAAAAGTAAAAATAAACCTGTAAGATATACTCGATCCCGCTTATTTTTTCCAATAGTGCAAGGTGCTAGGACAGGTGCATTGATGACATGTGAGAGGCTCTTTAATTCATTTAAAAGGGCGAATAGTAAGCAAAGTGCGCCTGAACATTGTAATGAATCAAACCCATTCCATGATGTTGGATTTCAGCATTTATAAACTTGGTGATTTACAAACAGTCCAAAGCACAATTATGACTAGTCGCCTCGTTTATTAATAGAATCACAAGATCTCAATCAAACTGAGCAATTTTGGGATAAACGAAACCTTCACCTCTGCCTCCACTTTCTCTTCCGAAAGCTATGATCCAATTCCTGCCTTTATTTTTGAACGAACGGATTATTATCAATAAGATGCACGTTCAACCACATTTTACTCTTTTCGGTTCTAAGTCCAAGCTGTTATTACGAGAAAAAGTAGCTCAATCCGATATTATTATTCAGAAGCCCTAATAAAGTAAGCAGACAGTGTATCTTTTGATAATCGAGCTTAATTTCGTCTAGCTTGTGAGCATTCACATTTTACATAATTAAACTTTTCAAAACTCGAAACAAAAACCACAGTATAAGTATCAAACTTCACTGACGAAACCTATCATCCAATAAGAATCAAAGAAAGACTTAACTCTGTATACCCTAGTTATATAGGCGCTGAGTTAGCAGGAGAAAGGAGGTATTTGACCAGGGAATATATTAGAGGACAATAACAAAATCGATTTTACGATATGTGCGTGTAGTATGCTACTTTACTAATCTAATAGCCGTTGCATCAACGTGTTTTCAAAAATTTCACTAATTGGTGTCATAACGTACGTTACATGGTCATATGATTCAAATGGTAATATAGTTAGTGAAGAACCACAGTAAACGGAACACTCTATCAGAAGTCTTAATATTAGCAAAAACAGTTGGCTTCCAGCAGAAAAACTTGTAAACAACGTCTTCGTGACCTTGGAACTTCGAAATCCCGGAGACAGGGCTTTATCATGAAGTGCCCTTGGGAGGTGTTGAAATTAGGTAGGCTTTGGATTAAACGTCTTTTGACTATTCTTATTTCTATATAGTTATCAGTTTTTCATGAAATTATTTCTGGATTCCAATCAATACGATGTTTAAAATTTCTCATAATGCATATTTTATGTTCAGAAACTTGTATCAACACGTCTTCGGTTTCACTTATGTAACCTTTCTCACAAGATTGGAATGGTGTAATATGAACACCTTGTTTTTTTATCTTCAGTTGTTTTTCTATTTAAAGTTAGGTTATTTTAACGGTATTCGGACATTTGTTGTAAATAATTTCGTATTTACGATAAGCACAATGAGGTATGGTGTGAATTATGAGTCTAACGTAATAGCTATCATGGGGGAAGTAAAGTGAGCGTGTCATCAATATATAGTACATAAAGTAGGATTTTTCACAGAATTCAATAAAAAAGTTATTACAAAATCAATCAGGAAGGTGCCATAAAGAAGAGAGGACAGGGGATTGATTGCCCATGCCTAGTACTTAATTTCTTTGGAAATGAGTGGCTGACACATACTCTAATTATATATAAAAGTTCATTTCTTATAGTAGACGTCTGCGGACTTACAACGCTAGAAACCGGGTTTCGATACCCGTGGTGGGTAGAGCACAGATAGCCCATTGTGTACCTTTGTGCTTAATTCCAAACAAACAATGCTGTTTAAAACCTTTTAATTGTTTTATGTTCACAAACGTATCGAGATGAATATAAATTATTTTTAAATCCAAAATAACAAATTATAGTTCACTAGTTAACTACTTTCGTTGCAGTAACCAAGTTTTGTTTATTAGTTTCTTCGTTTTCTGTTGAAGATGTTTAGTCCAAGTTATACATAAACATTCATCAGATTTTATAACATATCGTCCTACCGTTGCTGGAACGCCATCTAATTGCCTCCCCCCATGATTTGACACCATAATAGCAGAAGCTCCATACTTTATTGCCATCTCAGCATCTTCTCCTGTACAAAGAAAATGCATTGTAAATCTGTAGATCGGTTTGATAAGTACAGACAGACTGAATCAATTCGCACAGAATTGTCGGAGGAAAAAACTGGACTGTACGAGGAAGATGATATAAAAAGAAAAAAATGTCTGTGTGGCTGTTTCTGTTTTAGACAATTTTCCTTCACATGTTATCTTCCATGTACTATAAATTTTTAAGATGCTCCAATAATTTTGTGCAGATTATGAATCATCGTGTATATTAACCCCACTTTATAATTTAATTATGTATATAAGCCAGAATTCGTAATAAAGAATTTGCACATTCGTATATATCAACATACCTGTTAAGATACCTTTAACCACTACAGGAAGTGATGTTACAGTTCGTATCCATGAGATTGCGTCCCAAGTCAGTGACGTGTCATAAAATGATGCTAAGTGCCTTTTGGAAGTATCTTCTTCTGAATAGTTTAACCCAGCTTTATTTAGATCAATGCCTTCAAAATTACCCATCCTAAAAATATATATATATGTGTGTGTGTTATGTGATAATGTTAAACAACAGCTTGAACTTTAGCACTTTTGAGATAATTTTTTTCAAAACATTTCCTTAAATAACATATGGTAGTTAAAATTAACAATTTCATTCAGCAAAGAATTTTGGCAATAACAACATCTGTTTCAGTGCAGAAGTACCTGCGCAGCATTAGATAGTATTACAATTCTAACATAGCATTTTCAATTGTAGTAGCATATATTTAAAAACCTAAGTATTTTAACCCGAAACAATTTGATAAAGATTCAACTTCTGTTACCTGAACTTTCTTTTTGAGAAAAAAAAGACAAAAAACATTCACTATTAATTACATAAGTTATATAACCAAAAGCTAATTCTTATGGAGATTTACGTTACGCAAGAAAATAACAGAATGATCAAATTAGCAATTGTGTGTGTTCTACCATTAGTTCATTGAGCCATCTTTGAAGAGAGTTTTCAATCATCTTTTTTTTTCTGTGTGAAACATTATATTTCACTGGTAACTACACAAAACTTATGATTGTTTGTTTGTTTATAAATATGCACAAAGCTACACAAGGGCTATCTATGTTCTGCCCACCACGGGTATCGAAACTCCAAACAAAACAAAATGATTGTATTTCATCATCTTCAGGAGACAATTTGCAATGCCAAAGATACAATATTTGAACATTTGTGACAATTCATGTCGTATTTCATTACTTAAAGGTTGAAACTTGTAGAATGTTTTTGTTTTGTTTTTAGGCTGTTGATAAAAATGTTTTAATTGTGTACAAAAAAACGTTGAATTTTAATAGTTTATTTGATTTTAACTTTTACATAAGTACTAATCATATACATATATTTAGTATAAAATATCCTTCAAAACTGACTTCACAAGTGTGTCTGCGGACTTACAACGCTAGAAATCGGGTTTTACTACCCGTGGTGGCCAGAGCACAGATAGTCCATTGTGTAGCTTTTTGCTTAACTTCAAACAATACAAGGTTAAGATGCTTTTACAAGAATAACACCAATTTAAAAAGATAATTCTTATGCATTCCGTTAAATTTTTTGTATAGCCTTATATCCTGTTATTTTTAAACGACAGGTACATTATGTAAGGATCAAATCAAGCACTTTGTTATTTGTATAAAATTCATTAACTCTTGGAAATAAAAAAAAAAAACTTATACAATTTTGGGGGAAAAAATGAGCGATACTTTTTCGGATTCAAAATTGATATCAGTTTCATCATAAAATGACTACTTTGGAAAAGAATGCATCCCAAGTGCTTTGAAGCTGGATACGAAAAATAAAGATACTAAGAAATGTCTAAATAAGCTAAGAAGTTATTCTTGTCATTTCATATTGGTGATTTGCTAATTTTTGTGATTCTTATTAATTAACTTATTAAATAACTGCTATAAACCGTCTTCTAAGTTTTGCAAACCCTTGGGATTACCAATTCGCAGAAGTGATTTTAAATGATTAGTGAACTCTTCTGCTACTACTTTCATGTTTCTAAAAAAGAAGTGTATGAATACTGTATGTGCTTTTATCAGTGCCCATTTTTGTATTTGTATTTTATGGCAAAGTTAAGGCTAACTGTTGCCGTCCCTAATTTTGATCTACTGATCAGAAAGGAGCAGCTAATCAGATGAACCTTACCACCCACCATCTATGCTAAGAGATTGTCTGTCACTCTTATGACGCACCAACATCTTAAAGTTAGGAAAATATTTTTGTAATATCGCACAGGTTTGAACCCGATTTGCCAGTTTCGAAATTCAGAGCTCTTCCGAATGACCAACCATTGCTCATCGGTACCCTAATAACATTTAAAATGACAATAATGTTTATCCTGCATTTTATTTTTACTACCATGGAAGCACTTGTTTCACGAAACGGTCGTCGTTAATGTCGAGTTTTAACAACCCCAAATGCAGTAGCTGAACATGACAAAATTCGAAAACTATATTTAATTTCTTTCTAAAAACAAAAGAAAAAATCACACTTAGTTCTTATCTTAGGACCAGGAATGACAAGTGGTTATCAGCTCCAAATGAATCCGAGGATTCATTTTTCGCAATCCGTTATTGCAAAAACGCACTTCGCATTATAGGGCAGTGAGTGAGCTATAGGAGTGACAGTTAAGTCCCACTATTTGATCAGAAAAAGTAACCCAAGAGTTGATGGTGGGTACTGTTGAGTAGCTGTCTTCCCTCCAGTCTATTAGTTCAAAATTAGAGAAGGTTGTTGTGCACAAATAAACCTTGTGTAGGTTTGCGCGAAATTCCGAAATAAACATAACAACCTTTCTTACTACCCAGTTAAAACATTTGCAATACTAAGTAGGTATGTACAAATCCTGTAAACACACACAAACTGCCAAACCTATGTTCATCTTAGCTACGAAGTTGGCAGAACAAACCGATAACTGGTATACTATATGCCTCCTATACTTATTTAATAAGAGATGCCTTCAAGGTAGTTAAAACGAAAATTAATAATGTAAAGACTCAACAGACAAACTAAAAAGCTAACACTTAGAGTAGAGAATTTTTACCAGAGTACAGAAAGCAAGTGTTAATTATTTTTATTAACTTTATCATTTTATACGCATATCTTACTTTTCATTAGACATGTCAAGACCGTTCTGAGCAAAATTGTATTGAAAACCAGAAATTGGTGTGTCAACAGTTAACACCAAGGCTTTAAATCCACATCTTTCGGCCCTTTGAATCAACATTTTTGTAACTTGGCGATTATTAAACACATACAGCTGAAACCACAGAGTAGAATTTGGTACAACCTTTATCACGTCTTCTAAGGCATAGCTTGAAGATGTGCTCAGAATCATGATGCTACCCATAGACGAAACCGCTGCAAAAAAAAAAAGGGGGGGGTAAAGAGTCTTCATCAGCAAATAAATGAAAATCACACTAGACTAAGTTACATATTTTCCTTCTTTTTTTTGCATTGATATGATTGTTTTGGATGTTTCAACCCATAAACTGGATATTTTTAAATGATGTAAAATAAATGAGTGGCAGTGGACTACTCATTGTTTTTTCGATTATTTAAATGATGTTAAATTTTGAGTTCCATATACCTTGTCAATTGATGACAAGTATAAAATATGACTGATCAATTCCTTTTCACATAACTATGCAGGAAGGGTACATATAGAGTCATATGGGTTCACCTGTCTGCTTAAGCAATATCAGTCCATCAATAGAAATATTACTTACAATCAAAAATTGTCAAACAAAATAAATATACATAATTATATTTTCATGTGAAATCACAATGATTCTTTAATTTAATCCTATACATTACACTAGAATAGTTAATTCTTTATGATATCTAGTTACAGTAAAGTACGGTCTTTTTCACCTTTAGCTGTTGCAATTTCTCCATCAGGATGAGCTAGCCTGTGATATGCTGAAGGACTGGCACCAATTGGAAAATTAATTTTCTGCCCAAGGATCGTAACCGTCATGTCACGGACAGAAACATCTCTCAAAAATCTTGGACGAATTCGTAGTCTGACAAAGGACACATCAGGTCATTTGATTCTTAGTTAACAAATCTGAAATATTCTAGCTATAATACAAATAGATGGGAAATTATATACTGCCATTAACTTATTTTTAATTTTATTTTTTTACATTTAGCCCGTTGATTATACTAGAGACAAAAATTACTACTTGTTCTTAAATTAATTTAGGCTTTCCGTTTGAAATTGACATTCCATTGTGAGAGTGAAAAGTTTTAAGACTGAAATATAATGAATAAAACATTTTTTATTGTCGTGAGTCTTTCATTACACAGAATTAAGATAACCTTGTACACTCACACTAGTGAAGCCTACCGAAATAAGAGAAAAAAAATATTTTGTTTAAAAACAATCCACTGCTTTCTCCAACATCATTTAATGTAGAAAAAAAGCCCAAAAGTATCAATTAATTTTGTCTTATAGTACTAAACGTTTGTTACTCCATATGCATCTTTGTAGCCACGCATAACTTTCATATAAGTTAATTTTTCTCCAAGTTGTTTACTGTATATTAGTTCTAGAAAGAACAAAAATGTATTAATTGTACAGTTATTATTGAAGAAATCAAACGTGGTGCCTTGACGCCGTTAATGATATTAGTAAAGTTAAAGCATTGATAACTCTATCTTTTTTGTTTACAATATTTGTTCAATTCTCTTTATCATATTGGTTCTTTAAAAACTCTGTAAAATAAGTTTTATCTTTATGTAAAATGTAAAAGATTTGTTTGTTTTAAGTTATGCATAAAGCTACACAATGGGCTATCTGTGCTCTGCCCACCACGGGTATCAAAACCCGGTTTCTAGCGTTGTAAATCCGCAGACATACCGCTGTGCTACGTGGGGGCTTTAAGGTTATAGTCAATAAAGCGTACACGAACTCGGG
>NW_013665947.1:24988-27515 GCF_000517525.1 Limulus polyphemus | reverse complement strand
AATGTAAAAGAAACATCTGGCACCTTAAATTTCCTTTTATACAGAACATGCATCTATGGAGGTTGGCAACTATGACCCTTTTTATTACAGTAAACATATTTTGATTTACTTTGAAACTAGCTTATCATTTATAAGATTTAATTTTGATATCTTTATTTTATCTTGCATTTTTTTTTATAAAACTGATTTTTATACAAAACTAAATGTACCATTTATTGCATACCTGTCGAAGGCACTTCGGTTTTCTTCGAGAGTATATTGATTATTAGCACCATCTGCATAATAATCCCTCGTTTTTTTAGAGAGTTGAGACTTAGCTAGCCTTTCAATATCTTCAATACAAACAATAGAAGTGTTCGACATTTTTCTTTCTTCTTGGGCTGTAATCTGGCGCTTACTTGACTTGTCTTGAACAAAACGTTTGAGGATATCAAGCGAAGAAATATGAAACCCAATTTGTTACCAAGGTCATGTTAATGTAAAATAAACAATTTTATTCTCCAATAAAAAGGCACAAACTTTCAATATCGGCACGTGATATATTGACACGACAGTGTAGTAAGTTGAAGATCAAAATATCTAAGAAATAAACCTTTAAGTCCAAGGATAACAAAACTACTCGTACCCACACACATATACTGCTTATTTATACGCACTTGTGACCACAGTGTTACAAGTAATGTATAAAGATTAATTATTAATAATTCAAATGAACAGAAAATAAAGAATTTATTTCGGAAATGAATTATTGCTTTAATTTCCAAATCACTATTTATCATTTAATTTATCCCGAGGTGGCTCACAGCCAAAGGGTTTCGATACTCGCGGTGGGTACAACACAGATAATTTATAGTGCAACTTTGTGCTTAATAACAAACAAATCATTTACTTATTTTTATTGAACTTTAAAAAATGTCTTCATTGATTTTTAAAAACTAACCCTAAAAAATATTTATATTTCTTACATTCTGTTTGAAGAGAAAACAAAGATGTTGATAGAAACTTGTGAACTATGGTCACTGTTTATTTATGAATTATTATGCAAAACTACACAAGAGTTATCTCTAATTTTGAACTGATAGAATAGAGTAAAATTGGCTAGTCAACAAAACCTACCGCCAAGCCAACTCTTGTATGACGATTACCGAGATTTGACTGTCACTCTTATGGTGGAGTGTGCTTATACAGCAATGGGATGCGAGCCATGAATTCTTGGATTCATAGTCTACACATGCTAACCACGACCAGCCCCCCATTGTCCCTGATAACTACCATTTACTATGAGTATATATAGTATTACTTCTGAAGAAAAGGGGAAAAGGTTACAATAACGTGCTAGGTTTTTTGACATTCAACTACTAATTAAATTTAATCATGATTGTGTGGAAATATAAATGGTAAATAATGAGCCTTTCTTGTAATAAGTAAAGAATGAAATACTTCCGATTCTCTGCATTGATTATTACAAGTTAAGTGTTACTTTTATCAATATTCATCTATTTCAATATTTTTGCCTAAAGCTTCAATTTACAACCAGAAAAATTAAACTGAGACGTGAAAAATGTTTTTCTACGTTCTTTCTCTCGTTTGATTTTTATGATTTGCAGTTTAAAAAAATGAATATATAAAAACAACAACAATAAATTTTTGATTTAGTGGATTTGGCTATCTCCACACTAGCTATTAAATTCAAACCAAACGGTTTCTATTTGCTAATATACACAATTCGTTATTGTAATACAGTGGTTTTGCTGTATATAGGCAAACACAAATAGCAATTTCTTAATATAGGGGTTAAGGCCATTTAAAATATATATATACTTCTTTTATATTTTCGTACTGGTAATACAATATTTAAGGCACAATTCTTATGGCCCCACTGGTATTTTATTATTATTATTTCATGGAATAAGATCCACATGCAAAGAAAAGAGCGTTATATTTAATATGATTTGAAATTTGCAAGTCACGTGACCACAGCCGATATAAAGTCGTGGTGAAGCGGAATTTATCTAAACTACATTTGTTTGGCGGGTCTTGGTTAGTGTGATGCCATCGCAAATGAATCGCTTTTAGGAAGAGCCCATTCTAGTGCAAAATATTTCTGCACCCAAATCATAAAAATACGCTCAAATTTATGATTTAGTATTTCCAAGACTTAATGGCATTTATTTAATTTGGCGCAAAACTACTCAAGGGATATATTTACTTGCCGTCCCTAACTTAAAAGTGATAGACAAAAAAGAAGGCAGCTTGTCAAACCATTTACCACCATCTCATTAGTTACTCTTTAAGTAAAGATGCCAAAAAGGCGAGCACATTCGGAAATCAGTTTCGAACCTGTACCGGCAGATTGCAAAGTTCCACATTTTGTTGCTGTCTGAGCTTGCAATTATGGAACTTTTTATTTAGAATCTACACAATCTACTCCAAACTGAGAACGCTAAAAAAACGTTGATATTATGTAAGTAAGTTAGGTTTCAAAGAAAATTAGAATATTCTCAATTGCATAATTATTCAACCCCTT
>NW_013665947.1:19677-24631 GCF_000517525.1 Limulus polyphemus | reverse complement strand
TTTCAGGTGCAAAAGATTAGTTTTACAGGTCAAAAAAAGTAATGCAATGGTTTTTGTCTGTGTGCAATCAAAGTGGTTTAACCTGACTTCAGAGTAAATGCATCTGTTCAAGCCACATAGTGATACGACAAACCAGCCATGAAGATCAAATAGCTTTCCAAACAAGTCAAAGATAAAGTGGCAGAGAAGCACAGATCGGAAGGTTGCAAGAAAATTTCAAAGTCGCTTATTATCCCTTTGAGTATGGTGAAATCCATCATTAAAGAGTGGAATGTGCTTCATACCACCAAGATGAGGCTGCCCTTTCAAACTAAGCAGCCAGGCAAGCAGGAAACTGGTTAGGAATGCCACTTTGAAAGAATTACAAAGTTCCATATCCGAGATGGGATTCAGTGATCATACATCGACAATATCCCGGTCCCTACACAAAGCTGGCTTATGAGCGAGTGGCAAGAAAGAAGCCAGTAATGAAAAATAATCATCTTAAATCTCGTATGGAGTTTCCAACAAAGCATGTAAATTATACTACAGACATATGGCAGAAGGTTTTTGTGGTCAGACGAGACAAAAATTGAGCTTTTTGATCTAAATTCAAAGCGTTAGGTCTGGCACAAGCTCAACACAGCACCCAGTCAACACCATCCTAACTGCCAAGCATTGTGGTGGCAGCATCATGTTAGGAGGATGCTTCTCATCAGCAAGGGCTTGGAAGCTTGTCAAGACTAAGAGGATGATGCAAAATACAGGCGGATCCTAGAAGAAAACCTACTCAAGTCAGCCAAGAATCTAAAACTGGATCAAAAATTCATATTTCAGCAGGACGATGGCTCGAAGCACAAGGCCAAAGCCACACTGGAGTGGTTTCAAAAGAAGATAGTGAATATCTTGGAGTGGCCCAGTCAAAGTTCTGACATGAATCCAATCGAAAATTTATGGCAAGACTTGACGATTGCAGTCCATCAACAATCCCCAATGAACTTGTCAGAATTCGAGCAATTTTGCCAGGAAAAATGGACAAAAATCAAACCATCCTATTGTTGGTAGAGACCTATCCAAAATGACTCATAGCAGTAATTGCTGCCAAAGATTCTTCCACCAAGTACCGACTTAGGGGGCTGCATATTTACTTATGCAATCAGCAAATTTCAATTTATATATTTTTTTGCAGGTTTTGCTAACACTCAATCTCCTTCACACATAACATTGTTAAGTTTGATCATTAGAGTTTTGAATAAAAACAAGTTTACATTATTTGTATTTCATCATGTGACATTGTTGATAGGGGTGAATACTTTTGCGAGAATTATTTAAAGCTCTGGATACAACTGTGGTAACGTAATTCACAGGGTAATGTAAGTGAATTTATCACTAATTGTATTGTGATAACAGAGTAGGGGATAACAATTTGTCACGTCAAAGAGGTTGTAAAATAATTAAACCCACCTGTGTGGACTTTGACGAAAGAGAGACAATTATTCAAAGCTCTCGATAAAACTGCAATAATTAATAGTGTAATGGATTTTTGTACGTACTTCTGACTTGTTTGAAATATATTATTTTAAAACAACTGAACTGTGTGCTGTCTGTTTATTGTTGAAATTTATCATTTACAAGTCACAGACACCTACTGTAAAGAATTACTCCATACATACCTATAAAAACTTGACACTACTAGTACTAGTATTTTGTCTTCAGCCCCATGACCCCTCCAAGAATTTTATCATCAGATTTGAATGAATTGGGTAAATGGGCTATTTGGCTACAGAAATAACAGAATCTGCCAAATGACAGCCAATTCTCTTCCCTATTATAAATGCCAATTTTTTGCTCCATATTGAACATCGGGTTTTGAATGCTTAGTCCATTTAACTAAAACTTATCTGTATCAAAGTTCTAAGAATCAGTTATATTACCTAAATTAATCTACTAACTTAATGTAACACCTTGTGAGCAGGTAGCATGCATTTATGCATTAATGGCTCTAGGGTTTCAGCATTGCCCATACCATGTTGTACATGCTTTGTATCCATTCCTTAAGCCTCTAATTCATTTTTGACTAATAAATATGGATATATAAGCAAACAGATGACCAAAGACACGTTTTTTAATGTTTTGTGCTTATATGAGCAATATTAATAGTACAACTGATTTTTACTTTGAAAGTTGATTTATACCCAGGAAATGTATACAAACTATCCTTATTCGGGGGGAGGGCATATGTAAGGCACAATTCATCACATATTCAAAGTCAGACAAATATGGATTCCTTTTATCACAAATCGGCATTTAAGTTTATTTACCCATTTCGTACACATTATAAATGCATATTCATATATGTTACTGTATGGTTCATAACTCAGAATGAAATGAATCTTATATATATTACAAAATCAGAAATAAGCAACTACATCTAGTTTAATGGCATTAAAAAAAAATTGTGCATCATGGTTTTCTTTGAACATAAAGATCATGTCAGTACTTTATTGTTCTGTTTTATGCACAATCTAGAAGTAGTTTAAATTCAAAATGACACACACAACAAAGATTAAAGGTAATATCCAACTGGAGTAAGTATAACTTACTGTAGAAACTATTATGTACTAAGGTTTTCTTGTTTCTGACATCTGAGTTTTCTATACAGATTGTGTATCATGCTTATTGCTTTAGTTTCATAAAAAATGTATTGATACAGATAAAGATGAATCAATACAAATGTTTTAGCTAATATGGAATATACTAACATTATTTTATCTGTAAGTGCATATATCTTATTAACTTATGCTTGACTCAGACCAGCTCCTAATAGGATGAGGACAACCTCAGAGTGTAAATCCATAAACCATAGGTTTCAAAAATCAAATGCATTTTTTTGGCTTAAATTAGAAGAAAAAAAAACTATCATCTCATGATTTATCCAAGTTCAACTGAATATTACTTTATTAATACAAATTTCATATTCATTATAAATGCTTTTGTATTTGGCTAGAAAACTTAATATGGAGTTCAAAATATACAGTTAAAAATTTTCCACAGTTTGCAAGTCAGCTTTTCCCTGCTAAGTTCTTGATAGACTCCACTAAAACAACTGCTTTTCCTGCACTGTATGTAAGATTTTCTTTCCAGTTTAAAACTGCAGGAAATATTAAAAAAAAGATTATTACATTTTAGAGCTGAAATAGAGTTTAAAAAATCCAATCTCTATAATATATGTAAAAAGAATATTTGATAAAAATGCTCAAAATATTTCACTGTCTTGTATTTAACTTTCTACAAAGACTGATAAACTAAAAATTATGTCATAGATAGTAAATGTCCCTAGAAAGAGACAACCAGTACAAGTTATTCCTAATATATTTATTCAAAAACAATTTAATTATATAAATACGTAATAAAACATGATAAAAAAGTTGGATATAAATATTAGACTGTTTGGATTATTGACTGGTTTGAGAAATAATAAACTGTTAAAATATACAAGATGTTTCTGCATTATACAATGTGACAATTATAAACAGTGTATTGTTAATTATAATATAGTTGTATTAAATGTGAAAAGTGTTTTCATTTGTTATAGGAACATGTATAGTGGAAGATTACAGTAGCTTAAAAATGGTAATAAAAAGTGTATAAAATATCATTACAAACTTCTAACAAAACCAAGCTAACGAAACATGTCAGAACTAAACAGTAACTTATAAATTAAGAAAGCTAATCCTGTATAAATAACTGACAATACATACTTAATATTAAACCTAAACTAAATTTATTATAATTACACTTTACAGAATCATCAGTTGGATGCTCTTAGTGTAAATATTTTCTACCATAATCCTAAATATACTTTGGAAATTTAAGTTAGTCCTAAATTTATGTACTATACACAGCTGAGAATGTGTAATCATAATCATAATTGTAATGCTAACTTAAAAATGTATTCAAAAACTTTAAGTATTATAATCAATAAGATTTAATGGACCTAAGTACATGTATAAAAGAAAAGAAAATGAAATTAGTACTTACAGAACACACAAAAATATCAGTTCTTTGGTTGTACAGAAAATAAGATGTTAACTTTTATGCAAGCATTATGAGCTATGAAAAGTTGAATGAAAAATGTACTTCAATTTTAAATTGTAAATAAGACATAATAAAATGATAGAAGTTGAACAGGAAATTACCAATGTGTTTAATTTATATTCAGTCGTCAAGAAATTAATGTCGCCTTTCAAAACACTTTCATTAACCACCCCCCAAAAAACGTACATCACGTATAATAGTTAAATGAACCACCTAAAAATCAGGTTAGTGTAGCCTATATAATGAGTAGTTTAGTATACTGTAATCCCTTGTAGCGATGGCGCATGATGAGACACACAATCGGCATGTAATGCTGTTTGAATACTAGAAGGGAATCAATGCCTCTGTGGCCACAAAGAATATCAAAGAAGTTTATGAAAATGTTTTGCACATTCGTAAGTGTCAACGATGGTTCAGCAGATTGCATTCATATGACTTTAGCCTTACAAACTGTGATGGTAGGGGCTGACAAGAGGAATTTATATTGATGTTTAGCCAGTGGTGTAAGTAATCAATGTGACATGAGTTAAGAGGCTCAGCTGGTGGTGTAAGTAATGCAAATTGCATGTCTCTCATGAAACAATACATAAACATTTAAGGAATATGGGAAAAACTCCTTAAACAAAGTGTTTGGGTGCCTTACGAACTCTCCAATGATCACCCCTTCCAACATGTGAATGTTTCTAAGTCTCTTCTGGTGTGTAATGTGCGTGAACCATTTTTGGACAGAATTGTCACCAGTGATGAAGAATGGATTCTCTATATGAATATTAAATGGCAAAAACAAAGACCACTTCCAACCCCAAAACCTTGACTCCATCCGCATAAAGTGATGCTTTGCATTTGGTGGGACATCAAAGGAGTAATTCATTTCGAA
>NW_013665947.1:14309-18722 GCF_000517525.1 Limulus polyphemus | reverse complement strand
TGTGTTTTGTTTTGATATACAAGTTCTTTGAATTTTTTCATTTAAAAAAAGCGATATTAATTTCTTGATGACCTAATATAAAGAAATAATGAACTTTAATGAAAATTGTAAATTTTTTAGTAAACTACTAACTTGTTACTGTTAATTGGAGCATTTTGTATATCTGTTTACAACTTTCTGTCACATTTTGAAATAGTCATGTATGGAATAACACAAAACTGTAGTTTAACCTCAGCACATAAGAAAATGTATGAAAAGTGCATATAAGGAACAAAATATGTATATTTTGCCTTTAGAATCAAATATACTTTGCAACAATAAATATTCCCTTATTTTTATGATATCCTCATCTCTATTTATGCTCATGTATTTATTGAAAAGACTACTTAAATTATTTATGATTTATTACATCTTACAATATGTTCTTTTAACATGGCTCTTTCCCAGAAAGTGTTACTATGACATTTACATATCACAAGATTTATTTTATCACAAATTGTTTTTGGCAATCCAATAATTAGTTCAACAATAATTTAGAAATATTTCTAAGAAAATGTATATAATACTATTGAGTAAAAGTGTAATGTTTATCATGTACCAAAAATGAATTAATAACTATAAAGTACAGAATCCTAAAAAGTGACCCTACAATATAAAACTGACAAACATTAAACCCTCCAACCCTTATAAAACTTTTCACTAGTTAACATAAACAATTCTCTATAGAAAACCTGAAGTTACTACTAACATTTATTTCACTAACAGCAATATTATAATATACAATTATTGTTTGTTTGTTTTGAATTTTATGCAAAACTACACAAGGACTACCTGTGCTAGTTATCCCTAATTTAGCAGTGTGAGACTAGAGGGAAGGCAGCTATTCATCACCACCCACTGACAACTCTTGGGCTACTCTTTTACCAACAAATAGTGGGATTGACCATCACATTATAATACCCTCACAGCTGAAAGAGCAAGTATGTTTGGTGGAACAGGGATTTGAACCCGCGACTCTCAGTTTGTGACAAGTGCCCTATCTACCTGGCCATGCCAGGCCCTACAATTATTGAAGTTATAAAAAATATAAAAAAGAATTTATGATTAATGAGTATCTTCTCAAACTTACATATAAAACTATGTCTGTGTATTTTAAAGCAATTATCATTCAAGTAAAATTTAAATTGACTCAGTATAAGTACAACTCAATGCAGTATATTTGACAGTTTAAAACCTTTTTTTTTGAAGAATTAGTTATCCACAATCTGTCTGTTTTGTTCTATTTTTTGTTTTTTCAAAAGTTCACTTACAAAGCCAGGTCTGTCAACCATGACACACTGCAACTACTCGGTGATGATACTAAGAATTGTAATTGGTTTGCATATTATTTTAGAAGTTCATGACATATTGCAGATTTTTTGGTAATGATTCTAGTGGTTGTAATCGCTTTCCAAGTTTTCAAAACAAATATATTTAAAATAAATAAGGCTTTTTAAAGAAGAGGTTTCACTGATAACTGGTAAGGATTACCTCCTGTTTCTTGAGATATCTTTTTTAACATTTCCAACTGACTATTGAACTTTTCCAATTCCATTTTCACTACATCTTGCTCTTTCAGCTCTTCTTGCAAACAAGCTTTCATCTTTTTTGCCTAATGGATAGAAAAAAAAGTAATTTTTACATTTCAATCTGTAAAATGTATAAAAAATAATTTAACCTTTCCTTACTAAAACCTTTTTTTATGCTTAACACAAAGGTTTCATTGCAAGCACAGAACTAAAATTAACAGTGTTAATTTTTAAAACCTCTTTCTCTTTTCAGTACATTTTACAACAGTGATGATGATACTGGTTTAACATAATAAACAAAACTTCTTCAAACTATGTAAAACATATGTAGAATCAGACTAATTTATATAACCAAAAACAACAATTATTTATAGAATTTCACTGAACTACATACATGATCTTTTTGAAGGATCTCTGGTTAATCTTTGCTTTTTTTGTGAAAAACCATACAGCTGTCGCTATATACTATATGATGATTCTGTATAGATCAACTAAACTTTGAGCATGGATTGATCAGTATTGTAAGAAATGTGCCCTCAGTGTTGTTCCATACCTTCTGCAGCCTTTGTTTTAGTTCTTGAATATCAGTTTCCAACTTCTGCATCTCATCAGTAGTATGAGGTGTTTCATGAATAGCATCCTCTGGAAGTAAAACATGCTCAGGTATTCTTAATACATTTGTGCTGAGATATGACTGAAAAAAATAAAATACATATTAGACTGATTACAGAATACAATAGAAAACTTATCTGTCTAACACAAAATATCTATAATTTAGTTTTAATACTGTAACATACATATCATAAACAAGATACCCATTTTAATTAAATTAAAGTTTTGGTAATTTCTTTTAATTACTGAAAAACACATTATTAACAAGCTGAGTAATTAGGTATTATATAATTGTACAGAAAAAAATTCAAAATTTTATGCATATCTTTTTTAGTTTTTAATAAATATGAATCATATTGTTATATATCTCAGTCACAGTGATAGATATAATGTTACAATTCTAATTTTGTAAGGTTAAGTAATTTACAAAATTTTTCACAAAAATTGTAGTAGGAAACAATTACCTCCAGTCTATCAAATGCCTTATCTGTGTTATTTAGCATTGTCTGTAAAATAACTTCTGATCCTGTCTTGATTCTGTCTTCAGGCATTACACAACTGTACTAAATTAAAAAAAAATTAGACTTAAGTAACTAATTTCCTAATAAAATAATTCTTAAAACAGTGTATATCGTGTGTGTTAATTACATTATTAACATTAAAAAATAATTTTGAAACATCCATTGCTCTTTTCTTACAAGTTACAGACATATGAATGTAATATTTCCAAAGAGTGATGTCATAAGAATGAGTCAAATAAGATAGATAACCAAAGCCATAATGGAAATTTCAGATAATTTGTAGATGACAAAAGTCCATAAAAGGAACTTTTATTTTTCTTTATTAAATACGTCTCTATAAGAGAATAGAATAAATTAAGCAAAGGACTTGTCTTTAGTACTTATTATCAATTTGATATTTGTGACTGACTTATGGATTCCAACTCAAAAACTTGCAAAAACTCAGTCAACTGAACATGATTTGGCACAGTTGTGTTGAACCAGCATGGAAGGGTCTTGGGGCTGCGTAAACTCCTGGTTGTAGATGCATAGGGATTCTCATCCCTGGAAACTTTACAGGTTTTTACCAATCAAAGTTGCTATATGTGGCATGTTTGCAAGGGTTTTATAATTGATCAAGGTTCAATGTATATTCCCAGTTGATTGGACAAAATATGGAAATTTCCCATGTATCAATGTTTTTATTCCAATCACCATTTCAGTAATGAAACCTTTGGGAATCATCACTTCAAATTTCTTTCCATGAAGTTATGGCATTGGCCTAACTCCCAGACAACTTATGACTTGGGCTTAACTGTGAATCAATACATGGTACTTTTGTTACTTTGTGGAGAGCAAATGACCAATTTTTACAAGGAGTCAATGGCACAATTTTAGAATATAACAAAACAGGTAATAGCCAAAAAACAAGCATGCTTTCATTTGAAAGATGCAATGCCCAAACAGGTTGAAGATGATGTTATCTAAAGGGTTTTGTATTTTGATAATGTGTGAGAAAAAAGTTTGGTGTAGACTTTTGTTAGAATATACAAGTTCTTCTGTACCACAGTTAACTAATTTTATGACATAACAGAAGAAACACAAAGTGCTAAGTGCATTTCCAATGGCACAGTGTAGATTGCTTCAAAAACAAGTGTCAGTACAAAATGAAAGAAAGATGTGTGCATAAACATTAAACATATTAATATAGTGACATTATCTCAATAATATAATTACAAAAGTCTTATGAGTTTAATGCAAAAATAATAATCAAGTGAAAAAATATTAAACATGACTGACACCGATGGAAATATAGTTTCATTTCCAACAATACTTATTTCCGAACTCTATCACCTCAACTACATATACGAGGCCTGTGAGAAAAGTATCCGACCTTTGGCCGGGGAATAAAAACTGGCATACCTGGAGCGTTGGAAACCTAATCACCCTCAAAGTAGTCTCCTTGGGACTCCACACACTTCTCCCAGCGGTGCCACCATTGTTGGAAGCATTCCGAGAAAGCCTCTTTCGAAATGGAGTTTAGCTCAGCTGTTGTTGCAGCCATAATGTCCTCTCTTGTCTGAAATCACGTTCCTTTCAATGGCCTCTTGAGTTTGGGGAACAGCCAGAAGTCGCAAGGAGCCATATCAGGAGAGTAAGGAGCCTGTTGAACCACGTCACCAAGACCAAAGAAGGCCCGCCAAGTGCGCAGCAACGTCAAAGTGATGCTGACT
>NW_013665947.1:5881-14299 GCF_000517525.1 Limulus polyphemus | reverse complement strand
CAACAATGGTGGCACCGCTGGGAGAAGTGTGTGGAGTCCCAAGGAGACTACTTTGAGGGTGATTAGGTTTCCAACGCTCCAGGTATGCCAGTTTTTATTCCCCGGCCAAAGGTCGGATACTTTTCTCACAGGCCTCGTATAACCTTTATTTTTTCTTAAACAAGACAGCTGTCTTAAATATAAAAATATCTAAGAAAATGACAAAAACCTGTATAATCATTAAGTTTAAAAAACACTGTTCAGAATAACATATTCATGAAAAGTACAGACAGATCCTTTCAAACTAGCATAAAGTTTATAAAAACTTATAGCAACACTGTTAACTGTACAAAGGAGGGTCAAAGTGCACATAAAAAACGTTTTGCAGAGTTACCTTAAATATTTAATAATTCTACTTTATTATCAATCTATGTTAATAAACTTGACATCAAAATGTAATTATATATATATAATTCAAATGTTTATATTATGTAAGTTTTATCTTTTAATTTCAAAAGGAAATATTCAAATCAATTCTTTATCAGCACCTGAGTCACATTATGATGACACTCTGACTTTCCATTTATAAGTATTTCAGATTATTTAATCAATTAGAAGCATATATTATAGATATTGACAAGCCAGAATATAATATTTTAATATCTTATTTTCTTACTTTACTGATGTATCACTATATTTGTTCAACTCACATGACACCTTGTCTGACATTGCTATTGGACATGTTTATAATCAGCATTAAGTACTGTTAGAGTATACAATTTGTCACAAGGGCTAACGAGGGAGAAGGTGGGGGGGGGGGGCAACTGCTCTGAGGCCGGGGATATTCTAAAGCTCAATAAAATGCATACTACTTAATGAACTAAAATGGCTACTGCTTTTTCATGGATTCATGAAGAAATTTGTCACCTAAATTTCTTTTGTGAAAAATCAGCAAAAGTTAATAAATAGGATGAAAATAGGGACCAGTGATATTACTGGGCTCGCTCTGGACACACCTGAGACTGTCACTATATAACAGCTTAACTTCACAATCATAAATATAATCAATTTGAGTGCTTTTAGCTGTTTTATAGAACAGTAAAATGTAAGAACAAACATTAAGTTAAAAAAGGTGAAATTGTACTAACCTGTTGACACAAGTAAAGTTGCAATGTGTTCAAAGAGTCATGAAGGTAATCATAAACTGCATTATACACTAGCAGAAAAAATAAAAGATTTGTACTAAAACAACAAAAGATTAAGATACATCAGTGGTCAATTTATGCAAACACAAGTTACATGAATTATCTCTTATAAATAAGCAGTATAATGAAATAATTAATAATTTGGAAATACTAGAATGTGATCATCTCTATCATAAAAACTAAATATTTTAAATATCCTGGGCAATGTTTACACACTAACAAGAAAAAAAAAAGTTGGTTGCTTCTATACAAGTTATAGAGACTCGTAAATATTGTCATGGATTAAATTTGAAAATACTGGGATAGCATAATTCTAATTTACACTATGCATCTATGTATGTTAAATAGACTATTTAAAATCTTTTTTAAACACATGTTGTAAGTTTTCAGATTTTATTCATATCATTCATTATCACAGGATTATGTTGACCATTAACAAAAGTCAAGTTATACCAAATATTTCAAAAGAAGAAAAATTTATTTCCAAAGAGCTGACTAAATAATTAACATTGTTATGATACGATAAACAGAGATGGTCATTATGTAAAGGTCTAGAGAAAAACATGAAGTTACTGGGTGCTCGAAGGAACATATCTGTCAGTGAATAAAGTAAAACATTTTCCTTACCTGAAAATATATTTCCAATAGATTCTCAACTCTGCATAGATAATAGCTTATTTTACTCTTGAGTTTGTATGATCTGCCAAAGAGCTTTGTAAGCCACCAGTCCTGTGAAAACTCCCACCTAATTCTATGTGAAGCCACATGAACTTGCACCACTGCATGATGTCATTATTATAAAGTAGAACTCCAAACACACACACACACCAATAGGAGAGTGGCACACCTCCATATACAATGATACCCTCTACATTTGCACTCATGAATCATATTATTTGACAAAACAATAAAGAAATGTGCACTGATAAAGTGGGGAGGATAGGTGGGAAAATGTGAAGAGATGAATATCTGTCAGAAATACATTTTCCTGGTAAAGAAAATGTTAACTCTTGAAATGAATACTCACCTACAAATATAGAACAGTGAGATGGTAGAAGGACTGTTACAAAAATTACCTTGACAAGTTCCTCCAGAAAGTGTCTGAAAGAAGCCATAAGGTGTGACACCGGGTGGTGGGGGCAACATAGATAGGGTCACACTCATGGGAACTGCATCTTGTGTTATCCAGGGTAAGTACATGACCATCTGAGTACTCACACATAAGCTGTCAAACAGCTAATATGTAGTGAGGTTGGGGCTCATTCCGAATGTACTTTGTGTGCTCATCTCCTCTACCATCAGACTAGACAGGTCAAACCCAGCTGTGGGAGAAGAACCCTTATGATAAGCATCCTCGCTCACTTCATATACTGTCAGTCACTACAGGCCACATGCCAGTTGTGGGAGAAGGGCACTGTAAGGAATCATGTCAGTATAGATACTTATATAACCTCTTCTCAATCATCAGTCACTAAGATCCCCTTGCCTGCTGTAGGAGTAGGGTGTATTTGGTGTGATCACCCCAACTCTACTGTCATTCTCTTTGGGCCTCATATCAGCTGCAGGAGGAGGACACTGTATTAAATATACCTCCACTTGACTGTCAATTTCTACAAGGGAGACCCAAATAATGTGCCCAGATCCACATTAGTCTTTCAGTCCAGAAGGTACTTTTACTGAAGACAGTGTAATGGGTGACTGCAAAACCCTATCTTTTAAAAGCTGGCAAGCACTAGCCAGAGAAGTGGGCAGATACACAACTCCAGTGATGGCTTTTACATGATAGTCCATGGAATGAGTATGGACTGGAACAGACATGAAATGTAATATAGATATATATTGAAATTCCATAAAGATATCTCAAGTGGTCTTAAAGCACACCCCATCTCATGGTGGGCAAGTGTCGAGCCTGGAAGAATGGTATGAGTGATTTCCATTATCCTGGCCTGATGAAGATTTGGGGTAAGTATACCCTGGTAGGCAACACTAGCCACCCAGTGGGATCTTACAGTAAACCAGTTGTGAGTAAGAAAAATAAGTTTCAAGTTGAAGTATGGCCATGGGCAGAAGTGTATATCCCTCCAAGATGGACAGCCAGGTAGTGGAGATAGTGGTTAACAAAGATGTGTGGGGTAGTTCACATGCCAACCTAGAGAATCTCTACTAGAGGACAATGAAAATGGGCAGCAAGAGAATATATAAAGTGTCAAATCTGGCAAGAGGTGACACAAAAGATCTGATGATCATTCACCCCCAAAGAGGATAAACCAGACAGATGAACTGGCATATCCCTCTGGTAAGGGTGGAAGGAGAAAGTTCTTTAGTAGAGAAGTGGACCCATGGAATGAAAAGATGATAGAAATCCCAAAATGAGGAAGTGAAAGACAGATAACAATGAACAGCCCATACAAGATATAAAAGTCTGTCTGGGTCCAAACAATCATAGATACGCGATACAGAAGGAAGAGATATGGGAGACAGGTGTGTCTACACTATCTTCCTTAGCAGAGAAAGTCTTGGGAAGGAAAGACCAGTTGGAGTAAAGAAGAAGGTAAGTGTAATGGTAGAGAGTTTGAGAAGAATCCATGGCATAGATATCAGAATGCCAGTAACCAAAGACAAGAACGTGAAAAACAAAGGTTTTGAGAGAGATGATATAGGGAACAAGTGGTAAGACGTGTTTGGAAAGGCAGAATGTGGTAGATAGTGCCAATCAATAACTCACAGTGGTAGAGACAGACAAACCATAGTCAAAGAGCCATATGAAGGTGGAGGTAAGGTATTGTAAAGTAGGTTGGTCAGGGCAAAATGCTGAAGGATAAACCAATTGCAATAAGCTCTCCATTTATGTTAGTACACTGAAGAGGTGGAAGGGCAATAAAAGTGGGACACAAAGAAAGCTATATGATCAAACAATCTGGCATGATGAGCAATGGACTGGACAAGTCTTACATATGAGGATGAACAGATGTTACTCCTTGAAGAAAGAGCGACATGTGTAGTTGAACCAGAATAAATGAAATGTTAGGATGACAAATGGTGCTTGGTTGGGAGAAGACAGAGTAACAAAAACAAATGTTGGGCAGGTCAGTAAGAGGCTACCAACAGGACTCTACAAGGAGTGTCCCAAATCAGAACAAGGACTCAAGGAAGGTGGCAGAGAGTAAGAGATGGGACCAGTCCTAACTGGGGGTATCAACAGCTAGGGCTGATGAGTGAACTATATAAGACCAGAAGTGAGAATATTTTGTATTGAGGGGTGTGGAAAAGGCACCTATGAAGAAAGTCTCGAGTTGGGAACAAACCTAATGGAATATTTGAAATGAAATGAAGACAGTCCACAACAATGTTAAGTGCACCTGGAATATGACAGGTTATTAAACCAATCTGACTGGAGAGCAGTCCAAAATCTGAAAGCAGAGGGTCCTTGAATGGCTGTCCTTTTAGCAATTGATATCAGACATGACCATGGAGTTGTCTGAATGGTTCATTACCAAAAGATCCACAAGAAGGGTTAGAAAATGAGAGCATGCCCAATGGACAGCAAGCAGCTCAAGAACATTGTCATGTAGTAAATGCTCCCCATTCAGAAAAAGAAGTGTCAGTGAGGAGGTGAAGGTGTAGTTTGGGATGAGATAAGGGAACACCACAGGTGGTGTTGATCTAGCCACCAAGTAAGATCTTCCAGTAGATAAGGAGGAGGAGATTGTGAGGAGAGGAAATCCCTGAAAAGTTTTATTGGTTATGCAACACCCACTGTAGGGGATTCATATGTGCACAACAAAGTGAAATGTTCCACAGATTCCATGGTCCCCAGAAGAGAAAGAACAACTAGCACCACATATGAAGGCGAGGAGCAAAGTTGGGTGAAAAGAGCAACAAGATCCTATAAACAAACTGGAGAAGGTTGGGAACAGCTAAGGCGAGAGATGAAGAGAATCCCAAGGTGGATAAGATTTTGGGTTGGAGTAAGGAAGAACATGGAAATCTTGATGAGCCACCCATAAAAAGCAGCTTTATGAAGAACAGAAGTAGATTCAGAGAATTTAGCCTTGTAATAGGTGAGAAGAAGCTAGTTAGCCACATAGAAATATAATCTTAGACCTAGACCATGAAGGTGTTGAGCAAAGGCCCACATAATACAATTGAAAACATAAGGAAGTGTTTGTTTGTTTGGTGCTTTATGGCGCAAAGCAACGAGGCTATCTGCGCCAAACAATCGGTAAAAAAAGTGAAAGTAAATTAGAGTAAAATGTAAAAATACAGCAAGTTAAAACCAAAATATGTTAATAAAAGATTTATATACAATTAAAAAGACCTATAGTGTGTAAAAAATTAAAAATACAATCTAGTCGGATGGTGTCACCATTACCAATGACACTGCCCAACATCAGGGGTAAACTTTTAGAAAACACATGTCTAAAATGGTGCCGCCGCTCACGATCATAATGACGACACGACAGTAAAATGGAGGCTATTGTGACTTGAGTGTCACAATGGCTACACATTGGTGGGTCAATACCAGATAAAAAAAATGATGGGTTAAAAACTGGGACCAATGTATAGCCTTGCCAGGACAACTTTCTCCTTCCGATCCTTACGGAAGCAAGATAGCCAAAGACCAACAGAAGGTTTAATCTGGAAAAGCTGGTTATGATGTTGCTCACCCCAAGTCGACTGCCAACTGGCACGATGCCTCACCTTGAAGACAGGACCGTAGTCCATGTACGGGACAGGCATGGCCATTACAACACCAGAGCAGACGGACTTAGCTGCAGTGTCAGCGAGCTCGTGAATACCGACGTGGCCAGGTATCCAGAAAAACAGTTTGCTTTTCCAATAAATTAATGTTAACCACAAAATAAATTCATAATTTTCCTAAAAGTAATTCCACAAAACTATCAAATATTTGTTTTCTTCTCATGACTGTTTAATTAATGATTAATACTGTATAAAATGCAGCTTTCATTAAAACAGATGATAAATACTTACTTCCATCAACAAAAGATCTTGGAGTGAACCCAAACAACTGAGTTTCATATTCTTGATTTTTGAAAACTTCAGTGGAGTTAAATGTGCTTTGTCCTTCCATTTTGTGAGGGTTTTTCTATAAATTCATATGGATACAATTAACAGTAAAAAAGCTTATATGCAAAAAAAAAAAAAGATCAAAAGGCCATTTAATTGAGGCCACATATGAATCATCAAACAAGCAACCAAATGATATAAAGTCCTTTGTGAGGAGACTATCCTCTTAGTAATATATATATATCTTGACTTTAAAAAGCTTTTGATAAAATGTGTGATAAAACATTAATAAGTTAATTTTAACTTAAATGCTTATGGAATTGGTTGAAAAGTTATGAAACAAACAGTAAATTAACTTTGGGTATTTATAAAATATATATAAATGGGTATTTTTATGGTTGGGGAATGTGGGGTCCTTTTGGGGATCATTATTTTGTATGTTAATGATTTCGATAGGTTTTTGGGCAGTAATATTTCCTACTGTGCTGATGATACTGAATATTTCAATAAATCAATTTTAAGACCATGAGATAAGATTCACTATAAGTGAAGTGGGATGACTTAAGTTGTTATGGGACAAATCTGGAAGATGTTTAAAAATAAATGATGGTGAATTCAAGATTGGATTGTTCTTAAATGAAGAAATGAAAAACTTGGAAAATCGGAACTAACTAGCCGACTAAGGACACAAAGGAAAAAAAAAAATCACATATAAATACCCACGTTTAGTCATTGGGACTTTATAAAATTTATAGAATTGGACAAACACGTGTTTTAGTTGAAAAATGAAAAGGGCTTTATTAGAAACAACTGGCTAGTGATTTTAAATATAATATCAAGGTTTTTTTTTTAACATGTTAAAGGTAAGCACAGCATTCAGATAGGGATTGAGTTCTTAAAGTATGTTAACAGCAGTTTTTGTTCATGACAATGAGAAGACTAAACTTTGAAAAGTTTATAATGATTTGGATCTCATGTTTAATATAAATGAGAAGCAACTCAATTCTTCAATTGAAGGAAAGATTTTAGTATAGTGGTAGATATTTACTCAAGCCACTGAGGCAGTACTATATTGTTAGTAGAATTTCTGGATATACACATGTACTGATTACGAGATGAAATGGGGTAATATACTACAACTAGTAGTACTAATTATTTCATTTGTTTACATCTTTAGTTAAGCCTGTACTTAAAATAAATCATTGAAAAAGAATACAAATAGAAGGATGCTAAATGGTAATTCTGGAATAAATTAAAATGTAACTATTCACGAAAAATCGTTATTTTTCAAATTTCAGTGTTTCATTGAACTAAGACACAAGTCTGGCAGTAATATTTCAATTTTTAAAATAGGTCACATCTGCTACTTAAAATACTTTGATATAAAATCAGCAACATTGGATTAGATATTAAAACTAGTAAAACTGAAACTTTAAAAGCTAATACTATTAATTAATAATGTGTGAAACGTTACTATTTTCATGCTTCTTCTTCACACTGTCTCACCTTTCACCACAGTACCAATACACATAGCCAATAAGTCCCGAATATGATTTTAAGTTAGTCTATCTAGTACTACACACCTAATGGCTAGAATTACATTATAAGTATAACACTGAGTATAACTGTAACAATACAAGTAATTTCAATTTACAGTGATCATACTACTAGTAGTAGTATTACTAGAAAGCTAACTTATTGAACTAAGTAATGTAGCATCCGTGGCCAGACTCTGCTCTGAGTATTTGTAGTTTCTATACTAACTTAACTAAGTCAGAAATTATGGTTCCAGCTTTACTTAGTTTAACTTGCACTTTACTGTTTACAATAGAAGTTACAAACGTCACAATTTGAATTCAAAAATAAAATTAAATAACAACAAAAAGGAAAACTTAACTAACATAATATATACGAAAACTTAATTTTCATGACCTTTACATGCTCTGTAAGTGTCAATTTAAAACTATAAGTCCAAGAATTATTTAGTCAGTAATACTATTGATGTATAAAACTATATACTTGCACTGGGTAGTATTAGTTACTACTCTTCTAAGTCTAACACAAAATAGCGACAAACATCTATACCTAATATCAACCCTATCAAGTCTGCCGCTAAATATCGTTGACGTCCACGCCATCTGTTCACACACACACACATATATATATATATATATATATATATACAGTATCATAAAATGTAACTTTA
>NW_013665947.1:1887-4914 GCF_000517525.1 Limulus polyphemus | reverse complement strand
ATATATATATATATATATATATATATACAGTGTCATAAAATGTAACTTTCTTATCATTCAGAATATAGGGGATGGAAGATACTTTGTGATTAGCGTGTCGGACTGTGAATCTGCAACAATAAAACCTTTCGTACTTAGGACCATGGGTGCACAATAATATAACAGTGGTGGTCGAATCCACTATTTGGTCAGCTTAAGAGTTGGCGATGTATAATTCAGTTGTCTTCTTACATTTCAAAATTACGCAATGCTACGCGCAGGTAGCTATTGTAACCTTGCGCAAAAACACTGAACCAAACATAAGAAAATACATGAAGGTTATTATGATATCATGATTAATTTTGTTAATAGCGTCGAAAAACGTAAGAATGTTTCCAGTATAGAAAAAAGGTACAGACAGCTGTAGAAGCTGACTAACTTCCAAACCAAAATTATCAAAGTTTTAATGAATTGCCTAAGGTACACAAAACAGAATGCCCAATAAAACCGATGTGTCAAATATTAGCATTTCTAATCATAAATTAGTATTTATTATATTTTTATATGTTTGTTTGTAAGAGTAAAGCTACCCAAAAGCTATCTATGTTGTGACCACCACGAGTATCGAAATCTGGATTTTAGCGGTGAGCCCTCAGACTTATCGCCGAACCACTTGGGGACTTACTGAAAGAAATAATTTGAGTTTGCTAAGGACATCTGAAAATTAGTGTTTACTGAACCAGTATGTATATATATATATATATATATATATCAAAACGAATACTATTTACTTCAAGGGAATAGTTAAATAACGAAACAAACGTGGAGTAATTCATAATTTTATTAAAAATATTGAAAAATCATGGATTCACTGTCCAGAACATTAACTATTTCGCGAAGGAGAGAAGCCTCGCCCATCCTTTCTCAATGGATCTTTATGGACTCAAATAAACAGCTGTAATGAATTAGTTGTATAAAACCTGGCCGAAACTGTTCTGTATTTTTGAAAAAAACCCCAAAACCTGAAGTTTAAAAAAAATCTCATAAATTTGAACTCTGTCTGCAAAGTTTATCATAGGGTAGCTAGCCAGCAATGTACCGGCAAGTTTGTTTCTTTGTTTAGGATATTAACAAAAAATTAATACAATTGTAATCTGCTTTTAATTTTAAAGTGCTCGGGTAGGTGAAAGGCAGTTATTCAACAGCACCTACAACCAGCTCTTGAGCTACTCTAATCGCATCACACATACTGAAGTGCCCCTCAGTGGCACAGCTGTATGTTTGTGGACTTACAACGCTAGAATCCGGGTTTCGATAATCAGTTTAAGTCGTTAAATGTAAACCTTATGATCACTCCAATGTTCTATTACTAACATTAAGAGAACCAAAAGGAAATAAGGGTGATATAGTCCTATTTATCCGAAGTCATATTAGATGATATTTACTGATATTTACACTTAACCATCACAGAAAATCAAATCAAAATATTACTACAATATGGCGAATGACACATTAGAGCTCGCCATTTTCATTGAGATCAATGAGAACTGCCTTTTTCTACTTCTACTCCAATGTCTTCAAATGAACAAAGGCGCTTCAAAACATGCATACGTGAAACTGCATTCCAAGAACTAGTGATGCATACATATGAATCCTAATGACATGGTAGTGAGCCAAATAGTATTTACCACCTGTAGTACTAGTTTTATGAGATGAAGTATCGGTCTTTTGGTTAATGAAATTTATGGTCTACAACCCGGCACTACTACACATCAGTTACAGAAAAGTATTTTCTAGGATGATTAGGATCGAATAAGCATTGCAATCTTTTATTAAGAGTTTAGATTGTTCAGTGCAGTTCATGATAGTGGAACAGTTTCGTGGCTTTTCTGTAGCCATATCTTTTCAGATGACGAAATTAGAGAAGTTATAGTGACTTGCTTCGTAATGCTAGTGACATTGATGTCATTGGAAGTTTTAGGAAGTAATATTAACATTCAGCTTGCATAGATGCTCTGTACAACCAAACTGGGAAACTGAAAAAATGAAGTTTAGCGGAGAAATATTCAAATTTGGTAAATCACGAAGCCTTAACTAGGATAAACAACCAAATACAAGTTTATTACACGATAGCAGAATATATTACAGCAACAATTTTAAAAGTAAGACATAAGTATCATACAACGTTTGGAAGTATTTCATTGCTGCAGTACACAGCTGCTCGAACAGCAATTCATCACTAAATATTTCATGGTGAATCTTGGTCACTAAATGCAATAGAATAAATGTTGGATACGATTTCACATTAGGCTTTGGTTGATTAATGTTTTAGAGTGGCCTCTGGTTACTAATGTTTCATATTGAAAGTTGGTTACTAAATATTTCACAAAAGTCCACTTATAGTACATAGGCTAACAACAATATGAGTCATAGTTTTGTTGCCAAGCGACATAACAATGAAACAGTTAGATATACACGACTGTTTCCCTTTTAACATGTTTCATGCCACCAGTAGTATTAATAATTCCTACCCTAGTGCCAACCATACTTTTGTTTTTTACTTAACCCAGATGTCTAATATTTATATGGTAACTATACTATGTTTAATTACCTCAGTGAAGGCACTTGTAACACATGTCTCACTGGTGTGTCAAGAGGCTCATAATTAAAAGTTGGCTGTGACCCTTTGGTAGGGCACATGACAGCGAATGTATTAACTATAGTGCGAAAGCTAAATTTAGTTATTTTGGAAACCATAGTTTATCTCAGGTTTGTTTAAGTAACTGTGTACGAATCATACGTTGTGTAGTTCAATTGTTGTGAATTGGAGCTTGTTTTGATTGAGTATTATTGCACAATAATATTATGTGTGTGTAAGACGTTCTAGGTCTTTGTCGGCTATAAATGCGTGTCCAAAATATTAGCTACATAGTCAGATAGATAGATCTAGACTGCATGATTGTAGCCTTAACGAGTGTATAGTGTATTTTATAACAAATGGACTCTATGCTGTTTGTTTATTATAAAAAATCTGGCACATTCATACAT
>NW_013665947.1:0-1070 GCF_000517525.1 Limulus polyphemus | reverse complement strand
AATCAGTAGACATTTTCAAGTTTGAATGCACTTGATGGTGGATATCATCTATCCTTTCCGATAACACTTTCACAAACTCTGACATATTCTCAGGCAATTCTTCATAAGGTGGGCATCCCTTATGCTTGGGTCCCCTTTTTGCACTACATGTACTGCATGTCCGGCACCATTCTTCCACATCTCGCCTCATACCTATCCAGTAAAATCTGTGTCGTAGGTGACTCAATGTTTTCTTAACTCCGAGATGTCCTCCTGTTACAGTATCATGGGATTGACGCAGCACAACTTCCCATAACTTCCTCTTCGTCACTTTCCCATCTGTACTTCCCATCTCCGGAGAAGAATACCATCTTCAAGCCTCAACTGGTCCCATTGTGCCCAATAGTGCTTTGTCACAGAGCTTAGACTAGACACCATCTCCCAAGCAGGGCGCAAAACACTTGCTTTTAGAAAATCAATCATTGGCTCCAAATCTTGATCTTTCTCCTGTTCTGCCCTGATATCTATATTTGGTTCCACTTCACCATCATCAACTCTTCCAGTCGGCTTGACTTCAGCCCAATGGCACCCAATCAGCTCAACCTCTCTTTTAACAGTTACCGGAACTTGGCCTTTGTTATTCCCAAACGTCATTTTATCAAAATCAATTACAAACTTCCTTGATAGTAGACAGTCCAATCCTGATATGCATTCGTCTTCAATGTCAGCCAAGTATACTTTCTGTCTGTCCTTTATGCCCATGAGCTCAATAGTTACCCACACTGGTTCCCACAATCTTGAAGAATGTCCTGTCACACCATAAAGCTTCTGTATGGCTTCTGGTACTCCTTCGTGATCTAACGCCTTGATGCTCACAAGGGTTTGCTGAGACGCAGAGTCTATGACAAAGTTGCACCTTTGGCCATCAAGCTTTCCTGTCACATAGACACTGTGTGTGCTTGGCATTTTACACCTAGCTCTAGGGACTTTCATGATGGGGGTTGGTGAGTGTCCCTCTAGTAACCTCCCAAGGATTCACGAAGCTTCGAGAATATGACGTCTTACTAGCGTCACGTGACCTCGATGATGCA
>NW_013665946.1:677432-680517 GCF_000517525.1 Limulus polyphemus | reverse complement strand
ATTTCGCTGCACTGACACGATTGATTTGGATTCAGCAAACCACACACACTGAGCCTTTTCCTGGGGTGTTGCCATTTCATTTTTCACTTTCCTTTTTAGCAATGCTCCTACAACGGATCTGCAACAGAAAGGAGGGAAAAACCTTTATGAGTTGTTCATCAAGTTAAATAAAAACCGGAGTGTTCTATCGATAATATTTTTGAAGTTGTTAATTTTTAAAATTGGTCAGATAATGTATGGACACCTTGTACTTCAGTAATATTTACTATTTTTCATAGCCAACAATGTTAAGATGTACGGAATGTTTTTGGTTCATAAAACAGTTTACTAAGACAATATATTTGTGGTTTATAACATTTTAGTCAGACAGATGACTTTAGATGGGCAACAGTATCCAGACGTACAGGATACTTTTGGTTTATGATACAGTTTAGTAAGATAGGATATCTTAGATGGACAACAACGTTTATAAATACAGCATATATTTCGTTTGTAACATAGTTTAGAAACACCGAAGCCCCAAAGTGGCTCAGCGGTAACTCTGAAGGCATATAACGGTGAAATTCGGATTTTGATACCCGTGGTGGGAACAGCACAGATAACTTATGGTGTAACTTTATGCTTAACAATAAAAAAAAAGTAATACCGAATATTTTTGATGGAAAACGATTTTCAGAAGCTCAGAATATTTTTGGTTTACGATAAAGTAGGTTTGTTTGTTTGTTTGTAATTAAGCACAAAGCTACACAATGGGTATCGAAACACGGATTCTAGCGTTGTAAGTCCGCAGACATACCGCTGTGCCACTGGGGGGCAATACAGTAAGTAAGACCGAAATTTTGTGTATAAAATATCGTTTAGTAAGATATTATATTTTAAAAGGAAAATAATGTTCTTAAGCACAGAATATTGTTTTTACTTAACACAGTTAGTGAAGCATTATATTTTTGAGTGACAACAATGTTCAAATGTTAAAAATATCTTTGGTTTATAACAGAGTTTAATAAGATATAATATTTTTGATGGAAAACAATGTTCAAAAGTAAATGATATATTGGTGTATAACACAGTTTATAAGAGAGAGTATATTTTGATAGTCAACAATGTTCAGATGGACAGACTATTTTTGGTTTATAACCAGGTTAATAAAACAGTATAGGTTTGGTTTATAACAATTTAGCAAGACAGAGAGTTTTTGTACAAATAGTTCAAATGTACATAATATATTTTTTTTATAACAGTCTATTAAGAGCAAATACTTTTGATAGTCAACAATGTTCAGCTGTACCGAATACATTTGGTTTATAACACAGTATATCTTTGAAATAATGAACAGAGGTACATACTATTTTTAGTACATAACACAGTTTAGTAATACAATATATCTTTGGTTTATAACATAGTTTAATAACATTATATTTGAATGGACAACAATTTTAAAAGTACATAATAGTTTCAGTTTATAACATAGTTTAGTAGTTTGGAATATGTTTTGATAATCAAGAATGCCCATATGCACATAGTATTTTAGGATTATAATGCTGTTTAGAAAGATGGACTGTGTTTAATAGTTAACAATGGCTTATGACACACTTTGATAAATTTGTTTGTTTTTTGTTAAGTAAAAACTACACAGTTGGCTACATGTGTTGTGTCCACATTGGTACTGAAACCTAGTTATTTAGTGTTATAACCTTACAAACTGAACAATATTGAGAAGTACATAATATTTTTGGTTTATAACACAGACTGATTGAATAGAATAGAATATTTATTGATAATCCACAGTATTCACTAGTACCAAGTATTTTTTGTTTTATAGCACAGTTTAGTAAAATAGTATAAGTTTTGTGAATGATACTTTAGCAAGATAGATAATCCTTTAAAGACAACAATACTCCGAAGTTCATACTATTTTTGTTTATAGTACAGTTTAGTAAGACAATGTTTTTTTGATAGTTAACAATGTACAGATGGACAGACTATTCTTGGTTTATTAGATTTTAGCAAGAAAGACTAATTTTGATGCACAACAATGTTCAGATGTACCTAATATTTTTTCTCTGTGACACAGTATAGTAAGAAGTAATCTTTTTAAACTCAACAATATTCAGATGTACAGAATATTAATATAGGTGTAAGTAAGTACATTTTTGATATAAAACAATGTTCAGAATCACAGAATATTTGTTAATTATAATACAGTTTAGTAAGATAGGAAATTTTTGATGTGCATCAATATTCAGATTTACAGAATAATGTTGGTTTATAGCAGAATTTAATTAGACAGCAAATCTTTGATAGACAAGAATAATCAGAATGCACAAAACTTTCAGCTCAGTTTAGTAAGATTTACATTTTGGTTGAAAACAATGTTCAGAAATACAATATTTAATTTCATAATACAGTTTAGTTATCTGTTTGTTGTTAAGTGCAAAGTTACACATTGAACTATCTGTGCTGTGGCCAAAAAGGGTATCAAAACCCAATTTATTTATAAGCCTTCAGGCTTACTACTGAGCCACTGGTGGCACAATTTAATAAGACAGAATATTTTTGTATTATAATACAGATAGTAAGATAGTATATGTTTGGTTTAATAAGACACGCAAGTTTTGATTGACAACAAAGTTCAGAAGCAGAGAATATTTTTAGTTTATAATTTAGTTTGGTAAGACACTATATTTTTAGTTTATAACATATTTTAGTAAGACAATATATAGACAACGATGTCTAGTAGTATTTAATATTTTTGGTTTGTAAGACAAGATGTTTTTTATTTATAACACAGTATAATAAAAATTTTCCCTTTATTACAGGTTACTAAGACAGAATATGTTTTCATCATCAACAAAATTCAGATTTGCAGGGTATGTTCAATTTATAACACATTTCTGTAAGACAGTATATATTTGATAGACAATAATGTTGAGAAGTACATAGTATTTTTGGTTTATAATACGGTTTAGTACAATAGTATATATCTTATAACAAAGTTTATTAAGAAGGTACTGTTACATCTCTGGTCGTTTGTTAATTACTCGTAGAAAATTCTTTCCGAAGAACTTTAGCGATACAAGTCCTT
>NW_013665946.1:673625-677269 GCF_000517525.1 Limulus polyphemus | reverse complement strand
CTTTCTCAATTCAACTTTGCAATACACTAATTTCCACAGTCATCTTAACTTAAACACACGAACGATTTTACAACGAACGATTCAAGCACTTTACCGCGCTTGACTCAATTGTCCGTCTTTGTCTCTGCCTGTCTGCCATTCTATCCCGATTCATTGTCTGGCGCACTTATATACAAGAATAGAGGGCACCTAGCAAATACTGAATTATTCTATATGTTCCCCGATCTTTCTAGAACTCATTACGTGTTACCAGCGTCACGTGACTTCCGCTGTCGTAACAGTACCTATTTGTTTCATAAACAGTTTAGCAGGACATAATAGTTTTGATGGAGAAGAATGTTCAGTTGTACAAAATAGGTTTGGTTTATTACAAAGTTTAGTAAAACAGTGCCTCTTTGATGGATATAAATGATCACAATTACATAATAGTTTTAGTTTATACTACAGTTTAGTAAAACAGTATATTTTGATAATTAACATTGTTCAGATATAACAAATATTTTTGGTTTATAAGAGAGTTTAGTAACACAATATATTTTTGTTTTGTACCAGTAAGAAAGATCATTTTGAATAACAACAATGTTCTGGTGTACGGAATAATTTTGGTTTAAAACACAGCTTAGTGAGGGAGAGTACATTTCTAGTTATCCATGAGTGCAAGAACAGAAAATATTTAGTTCCTAACACAGTTAAATAAGACAGTATATCAATGATGGATGACAATGCTCAGCACTATATAATATTTTAGGTTCATAACACAGTTTAGTAAGACAGTATATTTTTCATAAATGAAAATAAAGAATATATTAGTTTATAATAAAAATTTATAAGAGAGGATACTTTTGATTTACACATATGTTCAGAAGCTCAAAATACCATTGGTTTATAATACAGTTTCGTAGCACAGTCAAATTTTGGATTATAACAGTTTAGTAACACACACATAAGGGATGGCTAGTAAATTTTGAAATTCTTAAAGAATATTGCTCACATTTATTAAGAACAAGTTTTACATTACTTTCTGTATCCGAGATGCACGATTAACCGAATTACTCCAATATAGGCAGTCTTTACCAGCAGTCGTCAACAACCCACACTTAACTACCAACAGTAAATCACTCTTGAATTGGGTGAGTTATTTACAAATACAATAACTGGGATTTTTAATAAGGGCAGGTGAAAAAAGATTGTCTTGATTTCTGATATACTGTATTAATATTACTGATTATTGAGATGTCGCCCCAGAAGAGTTTACGATACATAATTGAAGAAAGTTAATGTAGATTTAATAGAAATGCAAACAGACCAGCTGAATAAACAATTAAACTTCCTTTTTATAATTAAAACCGGAAAATTTATAACAGAAGAATCACAACACAATGATTATATATATATGTATAATGTATATAAACATTTGTTCCGCTTGTGCGCGCGCGAAAATGATATCATAAACTCTCCTCTAAGTGTTATTTGGAAAAAGCACGTGCGGTTGACAAGTTGGTTTGCTGTTAACGGCAACCCTTTGTGTAACATTGCTTCATAATTACTGGCACATTGAAAACCTGGTAACTAAACAATTTATAAAGTTACTATTACTCCTGAAAGAACATATGTTATAACTTGTCTAGCCCTCACAAATAAAATTAACTAAAGGAAGCATTGAAAAGAAAGCTGACAGCGCCCGCCATCTGCCTCCTTGCTCACTTGTCTATTTCCATACGTGTAGGTGTTCTGGACTTGGTATCGTGGTCACGTGACATCGATCACGCGCAACGGCGTGATTCAGTATCCTATAGCTTTGTTTTCTTGTGATTGTAAAATAATTAAGACCTATTTAATAACTACTTCGTTTTAAAACAATGCTTTCGTTAGCAAATGGTCCCGAAGTTTACTTAAAGGGCAGGTGAAAGTTTTGAAAGTACCTTGAATCAGTACTGTACATACAATTATCTCACAGCAGTAACGATGAAGCTCTCTTTGGCCAGGATAGCCAGATGTTTAATTCGGACCACTCACCCCGGGGCGATGAATAACGCCTTTACTTGGGTATGCCATATACGTGTGTTTGCAATATGAATATATTAAAGACGAACACATTAAAGCGTTAACTTTGTTCTAGCACATAGTTATAACTCATTGTCTGAATCTAATAATTTATATTGTCAAACTCAGCACATTCACTGACGTGTGTTAATAAGTATGCAACTAAAATGTCGTCAAAATTGTCCGTTTTAAAAACGGACTGATTAAAGCTGTATACTTATCATAATCGGTTATTTCTCCAGGCTGACAAGTTGTGGGGTTTTCAACTATTTTAGAAGTTAAATTCGTCACATAAAAACAAGGTGTTTTTATTCTTTCAATGCGGAAAGTCTGTTGTTTTTTATTTTAAGAACTCTTTTTCTTGTATTATGTTTTGCCCTAAATTTCAAAACACATTCGTCAGTCAGTTTGGTCACAGAAGAGATCTCAGTAAGTTGTATTTATATTCGCGACTGCTGAACTAAATTAAAAATCCTAGTTCACCGGATATTGAAGTGCATAAAGAATGAAGTAATCGTTTCGTACGTCTGAAAATTAAAAATAAAGAGCACATCAGTCGGTGTCTGTTTGCGTAATTCACGCAATGCACCGGATTTAACGTTCCTTTTGGGATCTTTAGTTAACAAAACAAGATGAAATTAAACGACATCAACAAAATCATAGTGAATAACTAGAAATATAAATCCAGTGCTTATAAGCAGGCAGAACACAAACTCACTATGATGTGATATAAATATATGCAATAAAAAATCAAGTAACTATTTCGCGAGTCTAAGTATAATAGGAATGAGAAATGATTTTATATTTAATTTATTATTAAAATTGTTCCGTTTCCTCGAAGAAGAAAAAATTAGCTCTGCTGACAGTAAAGTTTCATTACCGATATAAACAGAAAATTCCTAGGGAATCTTAATATATGAACGAATAACAGACTTAAAATGAGAATATGTATTAAAAACATCATTTTTTCACTGAACATAAATAATGGATCAATGTCGTGTTTAATAAATTCCAAGTTACAATCCGCGAAACACAATTTAAAGTGGTCGAACTTGATTAAGAGTCCGACTAAATAAATTTGTCTGAAAAATTTATGTTTAGATAGTAACGATTAAGGTTAAGGTTATCAAGAATTTTGTCTATTTCTTAGTGAGTAGAACGTCAAGCTTTCTGACGTCATATTGTAGGTTAAGGTGTTGCCATATGCGTTGTCCAAGACGGTCCCACAAATGTACTATAGCTTCTTGCTGGTCAGTCTATTACCTCTATGGGTTCTTAGTCGAGGTAGTCTATCGCAGTGTTGACAATATGGCATTGGGAATAATCTTGAATTAAGGAAAACAACAATTCGACTACACCCGTAAAAGTTCTACTTCTGAGTCCGATACCACGTCAATATATCGTCTAACAGTTAAAAAGACAATGCATTTATTCATAGTGTTACGACAGCGGAAGTCACGCGACGCTGAAGTTTCTAGAAGGATCATGACTTATCGAGGAACCCCTCGAATGTCCGAGTGTTTGCCAGGCGCCCTCTTTTTTAGTATATAAGCCCGGCAGATAAAGCCAACGATAGATAGATATGCAGATAGATTGAAGAT
>NW_013665946.1:663886-672787 GCF_000517525.1 Limulus polyphemus | reverse complement strand
TTAGTTTAGCATATATAGAAACATATCTATTAAATGTAGCTTAGTTTAGCATATATAGAAACATATCTATTAAATGTAGCTTAGTTCAGCATATATAGAAACATATCTATTAAATGTAGCTTAGTTCAGCATATATAGAAACATATCTATTAAATGTAGCTTATTTCAGCATATATAGAAACATATCTATTAAATGTAGCTTAGTTCAGCATATATAGAAACATATCTATTAAATGTAGCTTATTTCAGCATATATAGAAACATATCTATTAACATTTTTATCAGTTGAAGGAATGAATGAATGAATATTTGTACTTAGTGAGCTATAATATAATTTAGTCTAATATTTTCCATTTATCGGGCACTACATTTTATACACGGTAAACGCAGTTCTATTCAGCGATCTAAGTATTTGTATTTATGGAAAAGCTTCTAAGGCTATTCAACTACCGACGCTTTTAATTTCGAACTACTGAACAGAAAGAGGAAGGCAGTCAGCAGCACCTACTGCTCTACTATTATGCACAGCTCTACCACAGAGCTAACCCACGCTATGACATGAAGATGTAAAAGTAGTAGTTATACTTAATATTCGACCATGAATTGGGAAGTTTGAACTTCAATACATAAAGTAAATTAGGAGATGGACTGCAAGAGAACTGTTTGGTAGGAAAGTAAATTATGAGATGGAATGCAAGAGAACTGTTAGATACGAAAGTAAATTAAGAGATGGAATGTAAGAGAACTGTTAGACATGAAAGTAAATTATGAGATGGAATGCAAGAGAACTGTTAGATATGAAAGTAAATTATGACATGGAATGCAAGAGAACTATTAGATAGGAAAGTAAATTATGAGATGGAATGCAAGAGAACTGTTAGATACGAAAGTAAATTATGAGATCGAATGTAAGAGAACTTTTATGTAGGAAAGTAAATTATAAAATGGAATGCAAAGGAACTGTTAGATAGAAAAGTAAATTATGACATGGAATGCAAGAGAACTGTTAGATAGGAAAGTAAATTGTGAGATAAAATGCAAGTGAACTGTTATATATGAAAGTAAATTAAGAGATGGAATGCAAAAGAACTGTTAGATAGAACGTAAATTATAACATGGAATGCAAGAGAACTGTAAGATATGAAAATAAATTATGAGATGGAATGTAAGAAAACGTTTAGATAAAAAAGTAAATTATGAAATAAAATGCAAGAGAACTGTAACATATGAATCTAAATTATGAAATAGGAAAGTAAATTATGAGATTGAATGCAAGAAAACTGTTAGAAGTGAAAGTAAATTATAACAAGCAATGCAAGAGAACTGTTAGAGAAAAAAGTAAATAATAACATGGAGTGCAAAGAACTGTTAGATATGAAAGTAAATTATAACAAAATTTATATAGAAGTAAATTATGAGATGGAATGTAAGGAAACTTAAATTTCCTGGAAATGAAGTTATGACATGGAGTGCAAGAGAACTGTTAGATAGTAAAGTAAATTATGGCATAGAATGCAAGAGAATTGTTAGATAAAGAAGTAAATTATGACATGGAATGCAGGAGAACTGTTACATAGGAAAGTAAATTATAAAATGGAATGCAAGAGAACTGTCAGATAGGAAAGGCAATTATGAGATGGAGTGCAAGAGAACTGTTAGATATGAAATTAATTATAACATAGAATGCAAGAAAATTGTTAGATAGAAAAGGTAGTTATGACATTGAGCACAAGAGAACTGTTACGTAGGAAAGTAAATTATATGAGGGAATGCAGGAAACTGTTAGATAGGAAAGTCAATTATGAAATGGAATGCAAGAAAACTGTCAGATAGGAAAGGCAATTATGAGATGGAGTGCAAGAGATGGAATACAAGAGAACTGTTAGATAGGAAATTAAATTATGTGATGGAATGCAAGAAACTGTTAGAAAGGAAAATAAGTTATGTCATGGAATGCAAGACAACTGTTAGATAGGAAAGTAAATTATAACATGGAATGCAAGAGAACTGTTAGATAAAAAAGTAAATTATGACAGAGAATGCAAGAGAAGTATTAGATAGGAAAGCAAATTATGACATGGAATGTAACTGCTAGATAGGAAAGGTAGTTATGACATGGAGCACAATGGAAGTGATAGATAGGAAAGTAAATTATGGCATGGAAAGCAACTGTTACATAAGAAAGTATATTATGAGATGGAGTGCAAGATATGGAATGCAATAAAACTGTCAGATAGGAAAGGTAATTATGAAATGGAGCACAAGAGAACTGTTAGATAGGAAAGTAAATTGTGTGATGGAATGCAACTGTTGGACAGGAATGTAAATTATGAGATGGAGTGCAAGAAAACTGTTAGATATGAAAGATAGTTATGACATGGAGCACGAGAGAACTGTTAGATAGTAAGATAAATTATGAGATGGAATGTAAGAAAATTGTTAGATAGGAATGTAAATTATGAGATGGAGTGCAAGAGAAGGAATGCAGTCCTGTTAGACATGAAAGTAAATTATGACATGGAATGCAACTGTTAGATAGGAAAGGAAATTATGAGATGGAGTGCAAGAGATTGAAAGCAATAAAACTGTCAGATAGGAAAGCCAGTTATGACATGGAGAACGAGAGAACTGTTAAATAGGAAAGTAAATTATGTGACGTAATGCTTATTGTTTATTTGTAAATAAGCACAAAGCTACACAATGGGCTCTCTGTGCTCTGCCCACCACGGGTATCGAAACCCGGATTCTAGCGTTGTAAGTCCGCAGACATACCGCTGTGCCACTGGGGGGCGTGACATAATGCAAGAAAACTGTTAGATAGAAAATTGAATTATGACATGAAATGCAAGAAAACTGTTAGGTATGAAAGATAGTTATGACATGGAGCACGAGAGAACTGTTAGATAGTAAGATAAATTATGAGATGGAATGTAAGAAAATTGTTAGATAGAAAAGTAAGTTATGAGATAGAGTGCAAGAGAGGATACTTATTTTATTAGGAAAAGTTCAAATCCGAAATTACATTCGGAAGAAAAACTACTTTGACTCCTAAAACTACATAACCCCCAAATGGATCCTTTGGTAAAAGCAATGCATTATTTTCTGTACTGACTGAAATCTGTTGAAAATCATACTTAATACACCTGTTGGTTCTTGATAGGTTACGTGGATACCCTTCTGAAGTATTAACCTTTTAGGATATCATAATAGGAATTAACTATGTAATAATATAATGTCGTGCTTGAGGTTAAATATTAACATCGGCAGAATATTATTTATAGCAGCAATCATTAGAAATTATGAACATGATTGGTCAGTAGTCAAACATATAATGCTGGAAATATGGCCTAGAAATATATCGTAGAAAAATGAACCAATAGAACGGACAATATCATGAAAGGACTCAGAAGCAAACTGTGAAATAATTAATCATTAGATACTAATGTTTATATCATATAAGGATTACCGATGGTTAACAAGACAATTCAGAAAGGGTAAACCAATCATCAGTACTAGACAACATTATCCATTCTTCAATAGAAGGTCGTGAAGAGAATTGTCGCCTCTTTAGCAGAACAGAATACTCTAGCAGAACACTAGGACAATTTGGAGATTATTATCCACTCTTTATTAGGACAGTATGGAGAGTATTATACCCCTTTTACTAGGACAATTCGGAGAGTGTATTATCCACTTTTTACTAGGACAGTTTGGAGAGTATTATCCAATCTTTACTAGGACAATTTGGAGAGTATTATACCCCTTTTACTAGGACAATTCGGAGAGTATTATCCACTCTTTACTAGGACAGTTTGGAGAGTATTATCCACTCTTTACTAGGACAATTTGGAGAGTATTATACCTCTTTTACTAGGATACTCTCCATATTGTCCTAGTAAAGAGTGGATAATACTCTCCAAATGATCCTAGTAGAGAGTGGATAATACTCTCCGAATTGTTATCCCCTTTTTACTAGGACACTTCGGAGAGTGTTATCCACTCTTTACTAGGACCATTTGGAGAGTATTATCCCCTTTTTACTAGGACTATTTGGAGAGTATTATCCAATTTTTACTAGGACAATTCGGAGAGTATTATCTCCGTTTTTAGAAGAACATAGTGAAGATTATTATTTTGAGCTCGACTCAATGTTTATCGTGCCGGACTGTTGAATTGGGCTTTCACGATTTGCATACCGTTACCGCACAAAAAAAAATTGAAAAATCGCACTTCGCACTTTTAGGCCGTAGGTGCGTTATAAGAGCGACGGTCAAATCCCTCTATTGGGTCTCACAAGAGTAGCCCCCGATTAAATGGTGGATTGATCGACTAGCTGCCATCCCTTTAGTCTATTGGTTCAAAATGAGAAACGGAGAGCTCAGATAGCCCTTGTGTAACTTTGCGTGAATTTCAACAAAGAAACAAACCACTCTTTAGGAGAATGTCGTGGAGAGTATTATACTGTATACTAGAAAAGTCTGGAGGGTATTACTCAATATACAATGGAGTACTCTAGAGGTTATTATTCTCTTTTTAGTAGGTTTATCTGTTCTGGAATTTTCTTTTCAATTTAAATCCAAAACACTTTGGTCCTTTTGAAACCAAGGGCGAATTCCAGTCACTCCAACCACAAAAATTATCTTTTTCAGAACTTCCTGTAGACGATGTCTAGTGATTAGTGTGCCTGTCTGTGAATCGGAAGGTCCGCGTTCGCGTCTAGTTGTTACACAATCTAACTCCACACTTTGGGACCGTGAATGTGTGATAAGAGTGAAGGTGGCGGGTGATGATAACTATTTGCCTACCCTCTACTATATCAGTTCTAAATTAGGAATTAATAGCGTAGATAACCTTTGTTTAGCTTGGCGCGAATGTCTGATACAAACAATGAACCCTAAAGACAACAGCAGATTAACAACCAGTGGTAACCAAGGATCGAATACCACCCAGTACAACTATAGAAATATGAAATATTCTTCTTAATACTTTCCTAGAGAAAGGAACAGACTTGCAACTGATTTGTAGATAAAAATTAGTTAGTATTTAGCATCCAGTAATTAAATATATATATTAGTAACTAATTACTGATTAGGCTTGAGTTATCGTTTGGCCTATGACAACTATTGATACCCAATCGACATAACCTTACTGTACGTACTTTGAGATTCACTTGTAAGAACGTCCTCCTTAACGAGCTGGGTCAGGAACTTATAGGCCCAATACTGTTTAACGATATAATAGATTAAACTAATGATTACAGTTTCTTTATGTGATAACTGTCAACCCGACTGAAACTCCTTGTAAAAGCATGCACATTAAACAAACGACTAGAATATAAAAAGATCGATTGTTCTAGAACTGTTATTTTTATAACCAATAAACTCAGAGTTATCGCTTTTTTTTTCTCTCTCTCTCTCGTAATACCATTCTGCTACATCAGTAAATTCTCTCCTTGTTTCTAAAGTTACATGACTGAAACAGTTTTTCTTTTCTTCAACACAATGAGTAAGTTGATTTTATTTTTATGGAGTACTTACGATTGTATTACATCATTGTAATGTTGAACATAATGCTATTATACAGACGCTGTCGTTAACGTTTTCCTTTCGTGCGTGTAGCCGAAAAAAAATCACTCCTCGATTTTACAAGAAAGCTAAGACAGAAGACATACACGGGTAGTGGCAAGTTCAACTTTATTTCTCGATCTAAAAGACTAACCAGTTCTTACGAATAATGAGTTCAGAAAGATAATAGTTAACAATGTATGGGGGATAAAATAAATAATTAACATTGTGTTAAATAATCCTTATCTTACTTCTGACGTGTTGTGACATAAATGAAATTGATGCAAAAATGCACTTCACCTCCTTAATGCACTTCACACCACAACAGTTGTTGTCCATTATAAATAACATCTCAACCACTAGAAGTCGAAATGTTGTAGGAACCTTCCATATGTATACACTACACCTTCCTACTTGCTTTCCACAGTTCATCTAGTGTACGAGGACAACGGTTTTCTAGCGTCGAATACCCTTTTCATTCTCCAGCTGCTTGAGTTATGCAATGGTTGAACGGACATGTCGTGGAAGCAGCTTGTGCACACATGGTTTGTGACGCCTTTCGGGATGGAGATAGTTCTTGATTATGTTGCATATTGTTGCCTGGGACATGTGGACGGCTTTTGCCTTCTGACATTTATGTTTGTGGGTTCTCACTTGTTACAAGACGCTGCATTTTGCTTACCACGGTTGGGTTACAACTTATTGCAGATCTCTTAGTGGATGGTGCTGGTGCCCTAGGTTGATCCATATTCCTTTGTTACCTAATGCCTTTAAGTACAAGGCATTTCTCTATCCTGGAAATTATAAATCCCCGATCTAAACACATCTTGTAACTCGAGTGTATGATTATTTTGGGTCGGAAAGGACTGTTGCATACCCTTCCCAAAAGCGATAAATTTTCTGTGGCATTACACTACCTACGAAAAGCCGAATAATGTCAAAATATAGTCTGATACATACTGCTCTACCACGTTTTTATGCCAGCTGTGGTTGTTATGTGACTTGCTGACTTGCATAATACAAAATCGTTTTGTTATAACGTACTCAACCCTCTGTTTAGTGTTGTTTTAACAATTAATCATGTAAAATGTTCTCTTATAGACCTTTAACTCAACATTACTATTCTCCAACAAAAACAATACTATCTCCAACAAAATCCTTTGTATTATATCTGGACACATTATTAGAAGCAGGGTATTGTTGATTAAATAACTTTGTTGTTCATTATGATCTACAGCTCAATAGGGTTCTCCCTCCAGCAAGATATTGTGTTACATTGTAAGTGGTTATGCTGAATAATAAAATAGGATGTGTGTTGGGATCGACGGTGAATCCCAGGTAGTATCACATTGAAATTGGACAGGATATTGAGAACACAAAACTGTTCGATAATAAAATAGTTTAAACGTTGTTTATCACATGAGCCATTGTGTACTCTTTAAAATTGCTTATACAATGAAGTACCAAGCTTCTCGGCCCTAACATTTTGATCAGGGTCAAAATGATTATTTTCTACTCTCAATGCGCACGATCGTGAATTTCCTAGTTTGTTCCAGACGCTCGATTTTTTAGTATATAAGCCCGGCAAATAAAGCCAGCAAAGGAGAGAGAGAATTGTATAGGCAGATAAATATGCATGTGTCATATGTCGATGAGAAATTAATACTTTCGTCCAGAAGACTGTTAATATCACATAAAGAACTGTTCAATTTAAAATTTATCTTTAAACGGTGGGGAGTTATTGAACCTTGAAATCGCCTAGTTTTCAGTGACAATTTCTTTAACTCCAAAACTTGTAAGAGTAAGTCGTATGACAACTTTTATTGTGTGAACCGGATTAAGTTGGTGAAGTGTAAAATTTTCATCAATTTATGTCACAACGCATCAAAATTAAGTAAAGCTTATTCAACATTATTTTCTTGAATTGACCCACTCATCATTTAGAAGAAACGGTGGAATAACAAACTAGCCTAAAAACAGAGACCCTAATTATTTCAAATTACTTGTTTTATTGGACGATGGTCTTGTTGTCGAAGATGACAAGATTTACTTAGTGTCTCAAGTGGAAGGGAAATCAAACTTTAAGCAATTATAGAGGTCGCAGCAAACAAAATAATCCCAATAAAAAAATGTAAAAAAGATAAGTATCTTATATTGTTTTGTATATGTAGATATGCAAATAAAAGTAGGCATATTTGTGAAGCTGTTAAACCTTTCTAAGGTGACGAGGCATAAAGGGAAAGTGACTTAAACACGTTCTCACGCAGATAGAAAACCAAGATATTTTAATAGCAAAAACTTGTAGTAACTCTAAACCCACCAGTCATCAACAAAACAGCAACAGTAACTTGACCAGACGATTTGTTATTCATGAGTCTAATAAATGTATGTGTCATATGTCGATGAGAATTTAATACTTTCGTCTAGAAGACTGGTAATATCACATAAAGAACTGTTCAATTTAAAATTTATCTTTAAACGGTGGGGAGTTATTGAACCTTGAAATCTCCTAGTTTTCAGTGACAATTTCTTTAACTCCAAAACTTGATACGATCCGTCAAATAACTGTTTAACGCCCAAGTTTAAATGTAAACGGCAAAACAGTTGTTGAACCTTAGTTTGATAGTTTCCGATAAAATTATCTTTTACTTCAGATTGTTATGATCTGGTGAACGGATAACTAACAAATAATTTTTGGTTTTATTCGACAAGAAGCTGTTAGGTTTTAAAGCTTGGTATGCAATTTCTGGTAAATGTGTATTTAATTTCAATGCCTACTAATATTTCGTAACTATTATTCTACAGTTACGCTTAATATTGTTACGACAGCGGAAGTCACGTGAAGCTGCTGGCGCATTGGAGCTGGTGGCGTGTGCGAGGAGTTTCCCGAATGATCGTGAATTTCCTATTTTGTTCCAAGCGCTCGATTTTTCAGTATATAAGCCCGGCAAATAAAGCCAGCAAAAGAGAGAGAATTGCATAGGCAGATAAATAGAAGAGATATAAATAGATTGAAGATAGAGATAATTGAGTCAAGCGAACAGTAGGCACCGTAAGTAAAGTGTATGAATTACTGTGATTTATAGCGTGTTATAAAGGTTGTTAAGTTTAAAGTGACTATGGAAATTCTGTATATTACAAAGTTGTATCGAGAAAAAATAAACTAGTTTTAATTAAGAAAGGACTTGTATCGCTGAAGGTCCTCGGAAAGAATTTTATACCGGAAATTAACAAACGACCAGATAAACAATATAGTATTTCCAGTGGTGGGATTCAGCCGGTTCGCACCGGTTCGTGCGAACCTGTTCTTAGAATTTAATGACCTCCACGAACCGGT